>NC_079222.1:10039721-10238943 GCF_029633865.1 Lampris incognitus | reverse complement strand
ATCCCGGTACCGGTTGTGATTTACGCAGCGAGACGGCGTGTCGGTTTTGCTGCGGGACTCGGCGTCTTCCGGTCAAACAAGACGCGCCTCGTGCAGCAGGGCGCGTGCAACACCGGCTGACACGACGCCTCTCCGCTTTACTGTGAATGGTAAACAGATGATTATTATTACCAGGCGGGGTTTCCTATAATTAAGCACTGGGGAGAGAGTGGGAGCTAAGCCGAGCGTGATGGGAGTTGGGTTTGTAAAGGCGAGGTGGGGGGGAGGGGGGGGAGGGAAGGTGCGATGAAAATCAGTCTAACTTATTTGCAGAAGTTGCAACGCTGGAGTCCTGCCGAGTGTCGGCAACAAGCAGTGGACCCAGTTATAAAGCCGGAACATGCGGATGAGCTGAAAGATCTATGAAAGATATTCCCGTCTGAAAATGTACCACCGATTTGTTGCAAAACTGGGTTTTGTTTTGTAGATCTGGCTGTATTTGCACACACACACACACACACACACACACACACACACACACACACACACACACACACACACAAAAGGGGGGGACTTTGTTTTGTGAACCTAGTGCGCAAATAGCCGATGCCTCCAAATTTGGTTTGTCCAAAGTCGAGACTGATAATATGGATCCAGGGCAAACACCGCGGTTTCTGCGGCTCGACGCGTTGCTAGGCGCCGCTGTTTTTAAACATGCGAACGAAAACCCAATTCAGGTTTCATCTCTCCACATTCCGGGCCGCCAAACGACGAGGCGAACATCGCACGGGGGAGCCGTGAAAGGCGGCGCCGCGCGCCGGCGCGCGCCACCAAACCTCTTTCCCCAAACCTCCCGAGGCGAATTAGGCGGCGGCCGCCGCGGTGATCTCGGGGTCACGGACGCTGACGGGGTTAGTCCGGGCTTGTCCCGGCATTCCTCCCACCTCCGGCCTACAGCGTCTTATGTCACCCGTCCACAACGCTCACACGGTTAAGCCTCCGTCTCCAAGGGCCGAGGTGGGGGGCGGAAACTCCATTCTGACGTCACGTCGCACTCTAATAGTAACACGCTAACACGTACTAATATACATATATTAATCTTATGCATTAGCTGTGTGTATTCTACAGTACCTTGCTCTGTGTAATCTATGAAGTTTACGTTATCATTCGGTTCTTTTTGTGCATCCTGACACCTACGGCGTGTGTGTCCGTCCTGGAAGAGGGATCCCTCCTCTGCTGCGCTTTCCGAGGTCCCCCCCCCCCCCCCACCATCTTTATTTTCCCGATAAGGGTTTTCTCTTGAGGGGTTTTTCCTCATCCGGGACTAGGGTGTCGTATTTGCATTTTGTCACGTAATGATAGATACCGTTGAGCCCTTCGGGGCTACCTTGTGGTTTTGGGCTCTACAAATAAACTTGACACGACTTGACTAATACGGTTCTGACAGCCGATCGAACGATCGCAGGTTAGGTAAGAGTTAGTCCCGGGTCCCTTAACTCAACACCCGACCAACTGTGACACACACAAAAAAAATTAATAAACGTTATGACACAGGCCTGTTTCCATCACGTCGCCTTGAAGAGTTTTAGTCCATTAATAGCACTCAGAGGGAAGGAATTTTAAGTGGCCGATGAAAGAACACAACAAGCTGTTTTGCTTTTTCGGGGCCCTCTGTATGTAAGTGTTCGTAGTCCGTGTGAAAAGCCTCCAGTAGGCGCCGAAAACCGAGCGAGCTCAGGTAGCGTTTCTGCATAATTACAGAAACCCGTTTCCTGCTAAAAAACCATCCCCCCCCCAAAAAAAACTCCCACTGTGCACCAGAGAGAGGAGGCAGGATCCGTTTGGGCATGACTGATTTTCCCTTCCATCTAATCTGGATGCGGCGCGCCATGCAGTCTTGTGTACAGGATGTGGTGACGGTGAACCGGGGGTACGCCGTAGGGCTCAAACCGGAAGTCCCTTATTTTACAGCGAAGTTGCGCGCCTACCTCGCCTTCAAAACGACTGCGGCGTGACAACTCGAAAGGCTTAGGCCGCAGGGGTCCCCAACAAGGCGGCCCGCGGGCCACGCCCGGCCCGTGAAGGGTTGATTTATGGTCCGCGAGAATTTTTGGAGAAATGCCAGAAGGAAGAATTTTTTTTAATTTCCCTACCAAAAAAATAAAATAATTAATTTCTTAGTAAAAGTAAGACTAGTAACATATCGAAAAATAGATGAAAAATCTCCGTTTAAATTATAAATACCTGCAACGAATCGACACCGAAACAAACTAACGAACAACATGCTGCTGGAGGTTGAGTGGCCCATGGTTTTAAAAGTGGCCCGCCATGAAAAGTAATTGGGGACCCTTGGCTTAGGGGATAATCCGCCGAGAAAGAGCACGAAAATAAACACGACACAAAGGGCGCATTTTTTTTTTATAAAAGCCAACATAATCCCACCAGCAGGAAGTCAACATGGCGAGGGCAGTGATTGATTGGCTTGCTTTCATTGAGTTCACGTGGGGGGGGGGACTGTTAAATATTTGATCGTCACACTGTATGTATATTGTACAAAGCGATTATGTGCTAATAGCCTTGCATGGGTGGTGAGAATATACTGAGCCACCGGAAGCTGCACCGTGTCTTTGCACGTGTTAAATCACTGTAGCGTGACCCAGAATGACGCTGACTTTATTAATGTAAACTACTAACAAGACACGTTAGCCCCTAGCTAACGGGTCTGACCCTTTAGCCGAGCGGTCAGTGATGTCGCCTTGTGGTGCGGTACACCCAGTATCGAATCCCGCACTGGGCAAGAAAATAACCGGTTACACTAACAAATCAAATGAACTGGACTCGGTGCCATACTGACGTTTCAGCGCAGAGACAGCCAGCAGAACCTGCAGCGCTGTACGCACAGGTAAAAGGGCAGCAGGTACTCGCACAGTGCATATATGTGCATATACCATTCAGCTTTTTCTTTAGCCGTGGGGCAAAATCTTGTTACGCGCTGAAAAATCAGGGTGCCGGCGAGGGGAGAAATAAGCGGGCCCATTTCCATCTTGGAGGCGGCTGTGAAGTGGAACAAATTGTACCAAACAATTTGACGTGCTTTTGTATGAAGTTAAGCTTCAGCAGATCCATATGATTGCTTCAACATTGGAGGAGTTTCTCCCCCCCCCCTCCTCCCCCTGGTTTTTTTTTTTTGTGTGTGTGCGTTTGTGTTGGTCGCGGTCCAGGAGACAGCAGGACGACTTGGCGCAGCTCTCGATGAGCTCTGTTGGTGGAGATGAGAGTAGGGGTCTGAGCAGCGGTTGGTGCCGATTTTGGTCTAAAACATGAGGAAATGTCTGCTAACCGGGAGGACCACTTCAGAGCTGGCAACAGTCACACTGCGTTATGCTATGAATGGAAATAATACTCGACTAGAGTCATGGCTCAACATCGACAGACTGAATGTAGCTGGCAGGGTATCCTGGTGTCCTAGAACAGTCAGGTCAAAGGGGGGGGGTGTCTGTCTTCTTGTAGTGCCTTTCAGCAAGGCACTGACTGGATCCTAACCTGAATAAGAAATTTTAACTCTGCTCACCGTCCCCTGCTCTGATAAAAATATCCACATTAGCAAAGCTTTGGGTTTGATTATGGTGGACAACGTAAGCTGGCGAAGATGTACAAACACTGGAGTCTCCTCCAGGCCACAACTGAAATGTCCAACTACATTATGGTGGGTTAAAAAATAAAACCCCAGCTTTTTCAATATCTCTTAATTACAAAGGATGTGGTCTGTATGTGGTATGTATTCCCATATCCGCTTCCGGTGTGGGAAGATGGCGGCGCGAGTTCAATTTGGCAGCGGCCTTGCCCAGTACCGTCCACGCGGTGTCCTTGTCCACGTCTGCGTCTAAGATTGTCTTCGTTGGATGGCTGGGAGAGCTTGTGGGCCCCAGGGACCACGGCTCTGCCTGGAGATGTGGCCGAAGAGGAGAGACAGAGGGCGGTCTGAAAGGGGCAGGCTAAGCTAACTGCTAGCCCATGCGGACCGGCAGTTCCGATAACACCGCGGTCTGCGGCGGCGGCGGCCTCGCCTGGCGTTGACGGTGTTTTCGGTGTCGTCGTGTGGAGTGCGGGGAGGTGTGTCGAAGGTGTCTTTCTGGGAGAGCTTGGTCTGCTGCCTCTGGTGGGCCCAGGGACCACGGCTCTGCCTGGAGATGTGGCCGAAGAGGAAACACAGAGGGCGGCCAGACATGACGCTGAAGCGGGGCAGGCTAAGCTAACTGCTAGCCCATGCAGACCAGGCAGTCATCCTGGCGTGGCTATATGTGTTTTGTCGTTTTTGTAGTTTGGATATGTGCGTTCTTGTAGCTTGGACATGTGTTTTTGTCTCCGCGTTGCACTGCTGTGGGCGGGTGTGCGGAATGAAATGACAAATGTTCTTGACACCTGACGGTGTGACGGTGCCAGGTCTCATAAATAAGGGCTTTTCTGTCGGGTTTCATAAATGTACATCATTTGTGTAAGTGTTATGTAACCTTTCACCAGAAGGAGACATCCCTTCGATCGAAAGGGAGGCGTCTCGTGCTGAAGAACACAATGCATACGTCCTCAAGTGACAGCTACCTCTGGCATCTCGTCATACTCTGCTCTAAAGCAAACATACGCAAGCTGCAAATAACGTTATCTTACACGGTACTTTAAACTTGTATTCAGCTTTACAAGCTGGGTTTCTTGTAACGAAGACGTTTCGGGCTCGGGGGAGACATAGACATGTCCTGTTGACCGAAGAAGATCTATTTCATGAAATTCTTGAAACAAGTGAATAACTGCAATGTGACATATCCCGTACAGAGCGAGTTGCTTATTAAGATGGCCATATTTGGGCGTCCGGGGATTGCCGGTTCGAATCCCCGTGTTACCTCCGGATTGCTTGGGCGTCCCTACAGACACAATTGGCAGTGTCTGCAGGTGGGGAGCCGGATGTGGGTATGTGTCCTGGTCGCAGCATTAGCGCCTCCTCTAGGGGAGGATGGGTGGAACTGGGGGGGAATAGCGTGATCCTCCCACGCGCTACGTCCCCATGGCGAAACTCCTCACTGTCAGGTGAAAAGAAGCGGCCGGCGACTCCACGTGTAGCAGAGGAAGCACGTGGTAGTCTGCAGCCCTCCTCGCATTGGCAGACGGGTTGGAGCCGCGACCGGGATTGCTCGAAAAATAGGGCAATAGGCCAAGTACAACGGGGGGGGGGGGGGATTTAAAAAGAAAGGATATATTTCTTTGTTCTCTTCATTCATTCTGTTTCTCTTCTGTTCTTTCCGTAGTTATATACCTCTGTGGACCCCTGGACACATTCCTGAGCATCATGAAGCTGTTTCACAATGAGATCCCGGACCCAGAGAATTACGCCATTTTCTATATAGACGTGTTCGCCGAAAGCCTGACGGAGCGCAAACCGTGGCAGAACTCGGACTCTGACTGGTCCGACCCCATCAAGGTCTTCAAGGTACACTCTGCATAACACTCACACACACACACACACACATTTTCACATTCACATAAGAACTGTGATCAGTTCGGGGCGGCATGGCTCAGGAGGTAGAACAGGGTCGTCTCGTAATCGGAAGGTCACTGGTTCGATCCCCCCCCCCCCCCCCGGCTCCTGCAGAGAGCGCGTCAAAGTGTCCTTGAGCAAGACGCTGAACCCCTAACTGCTCCTGATGAGCAGGCTGGTGCCCTGCATGGCAGCCTCCACCATCATGTGTGTGAATGAATGTGTGTGTGTGTGTGTGCGTGTGCATGTGTGTGTGTGTGTGAATGGGTGAATGTGAGGCATGCACTGTAAAGCACTTTGAGTGGTCGGTAGACTAGAAAAGTGCTGTATAAATGCAGTCCATTTACCATTTACCATTCATCAGTTGCGTTTAACGTGAAGGATGCATTGTATAAAGCTATCCAAACACTTGAGGATTAAATTGCGCCGGACTGTTTTCTCCCCTGTTTTGTGATTGCAAACATGTTTTTACATACCCAAGTGGATCTGCAGTTTGGCATAAGGCATAGTGTTGATGTCTCAGACTGGGAACAATTATACCTCACCGTAACGTTGTGCCTGTTCTGTTTATTTCTGGACGAGGTTTACTCGTCATCGAGATGTACAGCCAGCCAGGTGAAATTTGCTTCATAAGGACATCCGTTCTTCATGGGTCTCTCTTACAAAAGCCTAACACAGAGCACCCTTGTCAGAAATGTCCGGTTCTAAGGTGAGAGCTTAACAGGCTCGATGATGTGTGTGAATGTGTGTTTGTGTTTTCTCTGTGTTTGTGGGGTTTTTTTTGGGGGGTTTTTTTGCATGTGCACTTATGCTTTTATGTGTGTCTGTCAATCCGAAAGGAACTTGCCCTTCCACAGCTGCACACCCACAGATAACACACATCCAAAATAAGCAATAGATGCCATTCCAAGTACCTTTACTGGCATGGGGTATAGGATGTGATTTAAAACAGAACACGTCTTTGGAACCGTGAGCTGTGTTTACTTTTGTGTTAGATTATGAAAAGATGTTTGGTTCAACGAACGATTTGAGAAGGAATGTGCATAGCGCGTGACACTTTGTGGGCAAGTATGTGCCCTCAGGGCGTCCGGGTAGCGTGCCGGTCTATTCCGTTACCTATCAACACGTGGATCGCCGGTTCGAATCCCCGTGTTAGGTCCGGCTTGGTCGGGCGTCCCTACAGACACAATTGGCCAAGTCTGCGGGTAGGAAGCCGGATGTGTGTGGGTATGTGTCCTGGTCGCTGCACTAGCGCCTCCTCTGGTCGGTCGGGGGGGGGGCTGTTCAGGGGGGAGGGGGAACTGGGGGGAACAGCGTGACCCTCCCACGCGCTATGTCCCCCTGGCGAAACTCCTCACTGTCAGGTGAAAAGAAGCGGCTGGTGACTCCACATGTATGGGAGGAGGCACGTGGTAGTCTGCAGCCCTCCCCGGATCAGCAGAGGGGGTGGAGCAGCGACCGGGACGGCTTGGAGGAGTGGGGTAATTGGCAAAGTACAACTGAGGAGAAGGGGGGGTGCCCCTGAATTGAGCCTTTAAGTATTTTCTTACCTGGAATAAAAGCAGTGAGTGACAAATCCACCAACACAACTTTTCATGCTGGTTAGGGTTAGGGTTAGGGGGTCAGGGTTAGGGTTAGGGTTAGGATCAAGTTACGGTGCCTTGCAATATTTCACATCGTTCCCCTCTTTAAAGGCTCTCATCTACACTATGCTGGTGCTGCGCTCATACACAACGGCTTAGCCGACTCAATACTTAGATTAAATGATTTTATTGGATGAAAATCGTGCCTGGATTCTTCTGACACCTGTTTTACTAGGCTTGTTTGCTGAAAGCAATGTCCATCCAGGCTTGGGCTGGTTTATGTTCTCTGACCCTAAAGCAAACAAGCTGGCCAGTTTGATCCAAGGCTATCCACTGAATTTTACCCAATTTTCTGTATCGAGTGTAAACATTCAGATAAACAGAGTTTCAAACGCTGCTCTTCAGGAATGATAACAATGATCAGCCGATTTCTTGAACTGTATGAGGAGATGAAGCTTTTCTTGTTAATCTCACTTGTGTAGACAAATGTTTTATGATGATAAACAGCATTTTCCACTTAGATGGCTGGAAATAGATGGCTGGAAATCTTCACCCTTCCCTTTCTAGTCTTTCTACAACTCCTAGGAGTTTGATTTTTTTTGCACGATGTAATGAAGGAAGTCTATATTTGTAAGAAGCTACTAAGTCCAGCAAATTAGTGCATGGAGAAACAAGTAGGGGACTACTAGGGCATTCACGACTGCTGCATTTTAGTTGTCAAAAGTATTCGAATAGTCAGTTAATCGCGGGAGGTCAACCAATAGCAAGGAGTGGTTGACCCCCACTTGGCTGGAATTGGCTGTAGTTTTCTTAGTGGGCCAGGATGGAGGAGTCTTTGATTGCCGCTGTGGCTAACGGGTCAGTATTGTACGACACCGCCCATGAAAACTACAAACTGCCCCGCAAGAGGGATGCTGCCTGGCTTGCTGGTAGTGACCCGGGAGACGGGCATTTATTAGTAACATCAAGTCATATTTCGCGGTAATTTCTCTTTCTCTGGACCTCAGTGTACATTTTCCCGTCGCAAAACCAACAACCCCAACCATAGCAGTTAGTCCCACTTCAGAACGGCATCTATAACGGCATCTATAGCAACACAGCCTGCTAATCAGAAATTACACTGTTGACTTTCACGGCTGAACAATCAGAACTGAGTAGTAGAAAACTACTAAAAAAGGGCCAAAGTAAAATTGATTGACGGTTACTGACTGTGGCGCAACTTGTGGGTGAGTGAGTGACTCGTGCAGCCCCAGTTAGGCCTTCAGCCCAGGGGAGGGAGCAGGCTCCGGGCTGGGAGAGCATTAACTGAGTTGAAGAAAGGGCTGAAGTGGTTGCTTTTCTCACAGGGCTAGGTTCACACAGTAATTAACTTGATACTTTTCCACCAGTTCAGTTAATATAAGAGCTGCACGATCGGGACAGGTTGTCTCGCCTCATCTTCGCAGTTGGCACCAGCTAGCGGGAGGGGCGAGTCAGCAAACGAGTTAATGGACATGGTGAGTTTTCACCCCCGACTCGGTAAAAAGGGTCGTTCGTTTCAAACGATTCGTTCATGACTCCGTGGTTGTCATGGCAGCTGTTGAAAAGCCTAAAAGCCTTAAATTATCCTAAATTGAATGTTCAATACAGCGTATATTCGTCTGGTCCTTTGTGTCCTACATTATGTAAATTAAGCAGTGTCGCCTACAAGAAGCATTCACATTTCTCAAAGTTACTTTTAATGTGGGGGAAAACAGAGATTAGCAGGGCAGCTAGTGTCTAAAGAGGAATTTGGCATTAAAACATTACAGGTTAAATGATTGAACTTTCCAAGCGGAGCTCTTGGGGTCTTGTTCACGAGTGAGGGTAGGATGGAGCGGGAGATTGACAGGCGGATTGGTGCAGCATCAGCAGTAATGCGGACATTGTACCGGACTGTTGTGGTGAAGAGGGAGCTGAGCCGGAAGGCACAGCTCTTAATTTACCAGTCAATCTTCGTTCCAACCCTCACCTATGGTCATCAGCTTTAGGTAGTGCAAAGGGTGAGATCGCGGATACAAGCAGCTGAACTGAGTTTCCTCCATAGTTTCCTCTGTCTGGGCTCAGCTCAGAGATAGGGTGAGGAACTCGGACATCTCGAGGGAGCTCGGACATCTGGAGGGAGCTCGGAGTAGAGGCGCTGCTCCTTCGCGTCGAATGGAGCCAGTTGAGGTGGTTCGGGCATCTGATTAGGATGCCTCCTGGGCGCCTTCCTTTGGAGGTTTTCCGGGCACGTCCAACTGGGAGGAGACCCAATAGTAGTTCTGGGTAGACCCAGAACTCGCTGGAGGGACTACATGTCCAATCTGGCCTGGGAACGCCTTGGGATTCCCCAGGAGTAGCTGGAGGTAGTTGGTGGGGAGAGGGACTTCTGGAGTGCCCTACTTAGCTTGCTGCCACCGCGACCCGACCCCGGGGAGGCGGCTGATGATGAGATGAGATGAGATGATATATTAATGTAAATGTATGAAAGACTGAATTGATCATATTAGTGTCTCTTATAATGGACCCAACACATTCTGTCAAAAGTGATCGTTAAACACCCTTTGCAACGTCTCTTTGATGTGTGCAATGGACTCATGAGTGCACAATTAGTCATTTAAGGCTTTGGGTAATCTTAAGGCTCTTGCAGGACCTTCTATGAGAGTTAATTGTGATTTTGATTGGCTCCAACTGCATAAATCCTCAAACTTTGTCTTCGCACAGTTGGAGATTGCACACTTAGGGTTAACTATTGGTCTTTTTAAATGCTGTTGGTCCTCGTGATTAGCGTGGGGGCGGATGGGTGGGTGGTTTCCTTCATTGATGTTTTACTATTGCTTTTTTATAGCTACATCCATCATACAGTATATCTTAAGACACTTCTGATTGGATTTTAATTAAACTTGGAGGAATGGTGCATGATATGACTGCATTACTTCCATCTTTTTGTAAAAGAAATTGATTAGCATAGCGGTCTATTCCATTGCCTACCAACATGGGGATCGGTGGTTCGAATCCCTGTTACCTCCGGCTTGGTCAGGCGTCCCTACAGACACAATTGGCCGCATCCGCGGGTGGGAAGCTGGATGTGGGTGCGTGTCCTGGTCGCTGCACTAGCGCCTCCTCTGATCAGTCGGGGCATCTGTTCAGGGGGGAGGGGGAACCGGGGGGAACAGCGTGATCCTCCCACGTGATACGTCCCGCTGGGGAAACTCCTCACTGTCAGGTGAAAAGAAGCGGCTGGCGACTCCACATGTATCGGAGGAGGCATATGGTAGTCTGCAGCCCTCCCCGGATCGGCAGAGGGGGTGGAGCAGCGACCGGGAAGAGTGGGGTAATTGGCCGGTTACAGTTGGGGAGGAAAAGGGGGGGGCTGATAGGCCCACGGAAGGTGTCCAAGTGCATGTTTGTTTAGTCATGTTACCAACAACACTGGATTTTGATACATTTGGAAAAGTAATACATCTGAACATTATGATCAGATATTTAAAAAAAATAACATTGACTAATCCAGCGAGGGGCGCCACACTGCTTGTTTTACCATTGCTTTGTCCATCATGCGCGTCATGTGATGATCCAGTCCCAACGGATCGGGCTTTGGAAAACTTGAAGAAATTACACATCTTCCAGCTGTATTCGTTTTTATCTCTAGGGCCCTGAGAGGAAATGCACTTCTTGTCAGGGTTATGCTGCCTTGTTCATTTAGCGGGTGATTGTGAGGCAAAAGCTGAATTTCACTGAAAAGTAATGTCTCGGTGAACATCTTAAAAAGTTAGATTGTACTTAGTCTGAAGTATTATTCAATATTATTTTTAATCTTATTTTTGGGCGGCACGGTGGCGCAGTGGTTACTGCGGTCGCCGTCACAGCGAGAAGGTCCTGGGTTCGAGCCCCGGGGTAGTCCAACCTTGGGGGTCGTCCCGGGTCGTCCTCTGTGTGGAGTTTGCATGTTCTCCCCGTGTCTGCGTGGGTTTCCTCCGGGGTGATGGCCCGGCGGCCTGTCCAGGGTGTCTCCCCGCCTACCGCCCAATGACTGCTGGGATAGGCTCCAGCATCCCTGCACCCCTGAGAGCAGGATAAGCGGCTTGGATAATGGATGGATGGATCTACTTTTGCTTAAAGGTACGCCACAAAAAAAAAAAAAAAGAAAATGAGAGAAGTGCGGACCCAGATAGCAAAACTGTTGTGGCCCAGACCCAAACCCGTCCCACACCCAACACTTCATCCGGCCCACATAGTGCGTGGAATGAAGGCACTTGGGCGGCCCGCTCCTGTTTGCCAGATCTGGGCCAGAACCAAGCCATAGCAATGCCGCATGTGCCACATATTTGCCAAAAGTGGCCGATATTTGTTTGGTGATATTTGGGCCATGTCCACCATTTACCACACGGGCCACTTCAGGGTCACATCCAGATCACATGTTGCCGAGAGCACCACATGTTTGCCAGAAAAGGCCCACATTTGATTTGGCATATTTGGGCCATATTTGTTATTATACACGTGGGCAGCTTCAGGCTCACATCCATTCTGCCAGGGCCAGAATTAGGCCACCGGTGCCGCATCACTGCCTGAAGTGGCCCACATCCGGATGCTGTCTGGGGAGTAGGAGCGTCAGGGCAGTTCGACACAGGAAGCAGGCTTACTTCAGTCTGTGCTGCCGTCCATACCGGGTATCTCAGCATCTCTGACATGTCCTACATAGTACACCACCAGTGGGACTTGTTCCATCCGTTTAAGCCGCCAGTCTCATTTTTGCACATATGTGTGTGAACACGGCGCTTATTCCCAATATTCAAACTTTCCAACCTTTTCATTATTCATTCGCCCGTTGGGAATACCCTCCACTCTGAGCCCTCGGACGTGCAGCCAGCAGCGGGTCCGGCTCAGGCGCATACATTACGGTCTTGCGTTGAGACGGCGCACGTAGCTGATGTGCCGCTTACGCAACACCGGCCGCGTGGACCTATGGCAGTACAGGAACTGCCTCCACCCCTCACTCCCGGGCCTTCTCCTCGACTCCTCTCTCGAAAGTGCTGCACAAACACCCCCTCGCCAGGCAAACGGAGAACGCCGACGTGTGTGAAGCACCGCGACCACACCGGGGGGGGGGGGAGGGGTGCTTCACCATGGGGACAAGAAGCGCTGTAACACAGAGCCGGAGAAACACAATCCTGACACATGAAGGTCTGCCCTCGGGGGGGGTGGGGTGGGGGTGGAGTGTTGTGGTATTCCTCATCCAACACATGCTAAAGAGAATCCGAGCTGCACGCGGGCCGCCCATACAAGTTCACACTCGCTCGATCTTTACATTAACGTAGTACGAGCACGGATAACGACAAGCTGTTGGCCTACTTAGCCCCTGCTGCCTTCTCTGTATGTTGCAGCTCCCCTGTAGACTGCTAACTCCACACCACACCCACCATGGGAGGTGGTGCTCAAGAAAAACAGCATGCATATTACATCATATATATACATATATATATATATATATATATATATATATATATATATATATATATATATATATATATGTATGGCCAACTACTCCACTCTTCCGAGCTGTCCCAGTCGCTGCTCCACCCCCTCTGCTGATCCAGGGAGGGCTGCAGACCACCACATGCCTCCTCTGATACATGTGGAGTCGCCAGCCGCTTCTTTTCACCTGACAGTGAGGAGTTTCACCGTAACGAGTGGGAGGATCACGCTCACCCCCCCCCCAGTCCCCCCCCCCCCCCGCTAGTGCAGCGACCAGGACACATACCCACACCCGGCTTCCCACCTGCAGACACGGCCAATTGTGTCTGTAGGGACGCCCGAGCAAGCCGGAGGTAACACGGGGATTCGAACCGGCGATCCCCGTGTTGGTAGGCAGCGGAATAGACCGCCACGCCTCGAGTATATTTTTCATGACAAAGTGTCGTCAAAACAACCATTTAAGCCATGAGCCCATGAAGTCGCTGCGGTTAAAAGACAATTTATCACGCAAAACAGCGCCACCCTCAGATTATTTAGGGGAACTTCAGTGAAGCAGAAATTTCTCTGCGTATTCTTTAATCCCAAGTGAAATGAGTAAATTGGATTTTCAAATAACGGAGCAAGAAATATTGAGAAATGCTCAAAATCCATCGCTGCGGAGTGTTTTGTTTAAATCTACAACTGCAACCTCCATTTCACCCATGAACACAGCTTAACGATGACAAAGCAGAGGAGACTACAATGATTACCCAGTCTGTTTGTGTGCTAATCTGCGTTTTTCAACACACCTGCTTTTCCCCCCTTGGATGGAAATATGCACGCAGTAATTGCTTTCCCCCACATTTTTTGGTATAGTTTCAACGCTTGGACGTAAAGTTCGGGGAATTCAGAAATTCTGGAAAGCATTCATCTCACAAAAATACACTTTTATTAACAAATGCGGGGTTGAAGGACTGACTCAGATGGAAGGTTTTTTGCTGCGTTAAAGCAACAGATCACCTATCGGGCGCCATCAGCGGGAAACATACAGATACACACTGAATGCTTGTTCACATATTAATAAACTGCCTCTAATCGCAGTTTGTAACCCTGCATTTGGCTCCCTTTCGCTGATTATGCAACACGGTGATTTGTCAGCAAGCCATAACATGTTTAATTAAGCCAATATGCTTCCCTCACAGCTTTAACTGCTTGCGGAAATCTGAGTGTGCGCGTGTGTGTGTGTGTGTGCATGCCTGCGTGTGTGTTCGTGTCTGCGTGTGTTTGTGTGTGCACGTGCATGCCTGCACGTGCATGCGTGCGTGCACGCGCATGCGTGCGTGTGTTTGCACGTGCATGACTGCGTGTGTGCGCTTGTGTGTGTATGCACATGCATCCCTATGTGTGTGTCTGCTCGTGCATGCCTGCGTGTGTTTGCACGTGCACGCCTGCGTGTGTGCGCTTGTGTGTGTGTGTATGTACATGCAGCCCTATGTGTGTGTCTGCTCGTGCATGCCTGCGTGTGTGCGCTTGTGTGTGTGTGTATGCACATGCATCCCTATGTGCGTGTCTGCTCGTGCATGCCTGCGTGTGTGTTTGTGTGTGTTATGCACACGCATCCCTGCGTGTCTGCTCGTGCATGCCTGCGTTTTGTGTGTGTGTCTTCACACGCAGGCCTGCGCATGTCTGCACGTGCATGCCTGCGCGTGTGTGCGTGCGCGTGTGTCTGCACATGCATGCCTGCGTGTGTGTGGTGAGTGGGAGGCTTCATATCGCTGTTGTCACACAGAAGCCTAGAAACCTTGTAACAGCATTCGGGAACGACGTGCCGGCTGATCCCTTACTTGAGTTGTGAATTTGTTGGTTATGGTGGTGGTGGTGGTGGTGGGGGGGGGGGGGGGGTGGGGGGCTCAAAATATTGCGTGCCGCAGGACCATTCGAGATAGCAAAATATTAAGTAAATTCAAAACTCGGTGCAATTAAATCCTGGTCTTGGTTTAAATGGATGGCAGAAACTCCATTTTCCATCTTAAGGGCTAACTCAAGACACGACGTCTCCAAGGCGCGACTCATCTTGCTGGAGCGACTTGTAACGAAGTCCTCCTCCACATGGAGAGGCACGAAAAACTCCGGGCGACCACGTGTGCACCGCGCACAGCTGCTCCTTCTCAGCGCGCGCGCCTCCCCAGCGTCAGCTCTGCAACGTTTTCTTCATTATTTTGCGAGCATACACACTGTTTTCGTCTAACGAGATTATAATAGGGTTTGATTTGGATGATCCTGCTTTCAATCCTGTTCTTGTTAGTTAAATCCCCAATCAAACCTCTAAGTTATGGGGGTTTGTAAGCCAAGTTGGCATTTATTAAAAACTGATGTAACCCGCAGAGATGGGCAGCGCATACTTTTTTTTTACTGGTTGCAGAGCCCCCCCCCCCTCATAATAAACACTACAGGGCGGGGTAATCGGGAATGGCTCTCGTTAATACCCCTCTTAAACACGTGTGTTTAGCCGGAGGGGTCAGACTACAGGGTTCGCAAACGCGGTGCCCCCTGGAAAAGAGGTGTGGTATCCAGGGGCGCGGGTAGATGTTTTAAGTTTGGGGGTCGGGGGGGGGGGCTGCCAACTCAAATGAAAAGTACTGTGGCGAGCCGGCGTGGAAGAATGACTCGAGAGTTAGATGCCGCTTTATAATCGCAGCTCACGCGCCCCATACACCGCACGACCCCGGGGGTGCTCTTTTATTCACACACCCCCCCCCCACCCCACCCCACCGCCGGCCCCGCCAAGTGGCAACATCAGTCCCAGGCACGGTCCTACAGTCAGTTAGTCAGTAAACGGTCTCCTACTTAGTCTGGGTCGAATCCCCGAAACAACAACACAAGAATAACCACAACATCAACACCACATCGTTAAAACACAATTTTAAATCGAACATTAACGGTCCCGTCAGCCATTGCGCTCACTGCACTCACTTTCTTATCAAACACGTACTTTCCACGCAGGTCTCGCCCACTGTTTAAAATAAAGATATGTTTTCTTTCTTTTCTTTATTTATTGTTTGCATTTGTACGTTAGGAAAAGTTAGGCACACTGTTGGGTCTAATATGTTACACAGCCACTTGCCACTACTGGGGAGGGGGGGTGCACCCACCAGTAGGGTGGGCTGTAGAACCCCCAGCCCGCCCCCCCCCCCCCCCGTGCTAATGGTGGTATCTGGTTTAAGGACAGTTTGATAGCTCTGATAGACACGGACAAGGGATTGACCCTGTGGTGTTTCCGCTACGTGATCTCAGTGTATGAGGTCATGTGATCCCAGAGGATGCTCCAGTGATTCACGCTTTCCTCCCTGTGTTTTTTTGTGTCTCTTCCAGTCTGTGTTCGTCATAACGTACCGGACACCTGATAATCCAGAATACAGAGACTTCCAAAGGGAACTCCACGCCAGAGCCAAGAGGGATTTTGGTGTGAATTTGGAGCCCTCGCTGGTAAATGACTTGAATCACGGTTACAACGTTTATATGTTCCTACAAACCTTCGTATATTTAAAAGTGTTTTCTGCTGGAAAAATACCCACTACGATTTGGGCTGGCCTCTTCAGTATAACCCAAGTAAGGAATGTTGCTCACAGTAGTATGAGAGTAAAAGCCTTATTTTATTAGCACTTTCATATTTTCTGTTACATTTGAGGCATACTGTATTTTCATAATTTTAGTTTTCATTTGTTTAAAAAAAAAATTTTTTTTGGTCATGGCATCACAAAATGGAAACAGATATTTGTTTCGTGAAAGATCCAGACTGAGACAAAGGCACTCCCTCCCAGGACATAATGCAAATAACTATTTTTAAGATGCAAGTCAAAAGTTCCTTTGGAGGTGTCCGGGTAGCGTCGCGGTCTATTCCGCTGCCTACCAACACGGGGATCGCCGGTTCGAATCCCCGTGTTACTCCCGGCTTGGTCGGGCGTCCCTACAGACACAGTTGGCCGTGTCTGTGCGTGGGAAGCCGGATGTGGATATGTCCTGGTCACTGCAGTAGTGCTTCCTCTGGTCGGTCGAGGCGTCTGTTTAGGGGGGAGGGGGGACTGGGGGGAATAGCGTGATCCTCCCACGCGCTACGTCCCCCTGGCGAAACTCCTCACTGTCAGGTGAAAAGAAGCGGCTGGCGACTCCACATGTATCGGAGGAGGCATGTGGTAGTCTGCAGCCCTCCCCGGATCGGCAGAGGAGGTGGAGCAGCGACCGGGCCGTCTCGGAAGTGTGGGGTAATTGGCCGGGTACAACTGGGGAGAAAAAGGGGCAACCCCCCCCCAAAAAAAAGTTAATTTGTTAATTGTCTGTATCAATTCGCTACTCGCGTATAGTTCAGACTTGCATTGCATTTCCTTTCAGATGGACTACATTGCTGGTAGCTTCTATGATGGCTTTGTGTTGTATGCGAAGGCCTTGGAGGAGACTCTGGCTGAAGGCGGTGCCCAGAATGACGGTATCAGCATCACGATGAGGATGCAGAACAGGCGATTCTGGGGTGAGCATAAGTTGGTATCTTGGCTTCGCTTAATTGTCCCGAGTTGGGAGTTGTCTAGGGTGACCTTTTGTTTCTACTGCAAAGGACGAAATAGTGGAGTCAGAAGACACGTAGTGTGAGCAACTGTCTGACCAGGCATATGCTTGTGTAGTTAATCACTTGGCCGCTACCGGTTCTCTTTGCATCCTGTCTTAAAAATCTCTATTCATTGGCTGTCTCGGCGGTCTATTCCGTTGCCTACCAACACGGGGATCGCCGGTTTGAATCCCCGTGTTACCTTTGGCTTGGTCGGGCGTCCCTATAGACGCAATTGGCCGTGTCTGGTGGGTGGGAATCCAGACGTGGGTATGTGTCCTGGTCGCTGCACTAGCGCCTGCTCTGGTCAGTTGGGGCGCCTGTTCAGGGGGGAGGGGGGGGGGGGGGTAGCGTGATCCTTCCACGCGCTACGTCCCCCTGGTGAAACTCCTCACTGTCAGGTGAAAAGAAGTGGCCGGCGACTCCACATGTATCAAAGGAGGCATGTGGTAGTCTGCAGCCCTCCCCGGATGGGCAGAGCGGGTGGAGCAGCGACCCGGACGGCTCGGAAGAGTGGGGTAATTGGCCAAGTGCTATTGGGGCGAAAAATCTCTTTTTCATGCCCATAAGTAATTAGTGCAGGTGCAAATCCCTCACATTTGTATAAGTGTACAAGTGGAGAGACGTAGAGGTAACACTTTTAATTATTAGGGATCCAAGGAGCAAAGCTGCAGGACCCCGGTTGTGATTGTTCTAATTATTCTGTATTATTATTATTTTAACCTAAACATGTCTGGATGCCAGAAACAGTAAGGCGTAGAGTAATCAGACATGGCAGACTGATTCGCCACTACTCAGGCGATAAAATGACCCCCACGGGCCACCAATTACAAGCTAGTTGATGTCTGGCCTCCTGCTAAATCGTCTGGAGCAGGTCAAATCATTTTCCAGCTGGCTCTTCATTTTCCGTCATGATGGATTGTGAATTATCGAATTACCCTTTTTATTTTGAATTATCTGAAAAAACTTTTTTTTTGTTGCACCCCTCCCAATGATTTGTTCCTCTTATATCGTTAAAATTGGTCACCTCTAGTGTCCCACCTCAAAAGCTTGTCAAAAGCGAATCGGTATGTCAAAGCATATGGCTGCAGTTAACCAGCCGAATGTTGGCTATCTCACTATAGTGTTAGTTATCTACACAGACAGTTCTGCAAGACCGGTTGCCTTCAATTTTGGGATACATGTGCAGGTATACTACAGGTGGCATCTACAAATTTTGGTCATAATCTGTCTATGGGTAGCACACTTGGCCAAGTCTGCTTAAAACCTGTTTATGGGCACTAGTTATTACATTGTTATCTGCTTCATTATTGTTTCATCATTGTTATTGTTATTGTTGTTGTTATTAACAGCTTAAAGTTTTGGATTTAAAAACCCACATCAGAATGGGTCCCTTGGGCGTCTGGGTAGCGTAGCGGTCTATTCCATTGCCTACCAACACGGGGATCACCGGTTCGAATCCCCGTGTTACCTCCGGCTTGCTCGGGCATCCCTACAGATATAATTGGCTGTCTCTGTGGGTGGGAAGCCAGATGTGGGTATGTGTCCTGGTCGCCGCACTAGCGCCTCCTCTGGTCGGTCAGGGTGCCTGTTCAGGGGTGGAGGGGGAACTGGTGGATAGCGTGATCCTCCCATGCGCTACGTCCCCCCAGCGAAACTCCTCACTGTCAGGTGAAAAGAAGCGGCTGGCGACTCCACATGTACCGGAGGAGGCATGTGGTAGTCTGCAGCCCTCCCCGGATTGACAGAGGTGGTGGAGCAGGGACTGGGACAGCTCGCAGGAGTGGGGTAATTGGCCGGATACAACTGAGGAGGAAAAAAAAGGAGGGTGGGGGGAATCGATCCCTTTGCATCCAGAACGAAGTATTCGATCCCCGACTTGACTGAAGTTTGGTTAAGTAAATGGAGTCATATGCAAACTGAGATGTGTTGATCTTTTGTTCAATTTCGTTCTCTTTCGAATGCTTTGATACTGTTGTGTTTCTTCGGTCGTGTTCAGTGGGAAACATACGTTGTGAATGTTGTTGTTCGTAGGAGTAACGGGCCTTGTCATGACCGACCACAACAACGCCAGGGATATCGATATCAATGTGTGGGCAATGACCAACCAGGAGACAGGAGAGTATGGGGTAAGTCCTGCTTCTGTGTTTGATTCTGTATTTCTGAAGCTTAGTCTTTCCGCCACAGGAACCGTTCCCTCTTTACCGCGGGTCGCAATTTAAGCTTATTCTTCTGCAGCAATCATTTTTAAGTCTCTCCAGATAGGAGCATCAGCTTAACGAAATGCAACTCGTAAGCCTCAAAGTGGAAGTGTTAACGAGCACACATGTGTGGCCCGTCATTAAAAGTGAAAGTAAAACATAACATGCCGATTAATTCTGCCAGCTTTAGGTTTTGGCACGCCCGACTGGCGCTTGCAACACGAGACAGTGATAACCATAGGGTGACAAATAGCATGTGACCAGTTCATTTACCACCCTTTGGTGGCTAATTATGCAGTCTGTGTAAAGTGCCATCACACCATGGTACCTCATCAGCTGACTCTGCATTTGTCAAGAAATAACCAGTTGTAATTCCTGTTAAACGTTGAAAGATTAGGTGGGGAAAAGAGCCTTGCCCGTGGAGTTACAGCTAAACAGTAGTAGCAAATTCGGGGGGCGGCCGGGCCGTGGGCCCGGGTCTCCCGCACCACAGGCGACTACGTTAACAAGGGTCCGACCCATTAGCCAAGGACTAGCGACTCTACACATCCGTAATCGTTACACAGTGTTCACCGCTGTTCACATAACACTGAAAGCTAAATGGACTTCTCCAAGGGACCCCCCAGTCTTCCCTGTGGACGAGTTTCTGATCATGGGGACTGTCACTCAGATCTGCCTGTAAGTGTAGCGTTCGTTTTGCATTGATGTGCTCCATGTTTTTAATGCAAAGTTTAACAAGCAAGTTGCGTGGACGGAAAGAGCAAATGCCAAAAAAAACAAAAACAAACAAAAAAACGTCAATTTTAATGACTCATTAATTTTAACGATAGTCTTAAGGTCGTAATATAATATGGGTAGCGTAGTGGTCTATGACGTTGCCTACCAACATGGGGATCGCCAGTTCGAATCCCTGTGTTACCTCCGGCTTGGTCGGGTGTCCCTACAGACACGACTGGCTGTGTCTGCGGATGGGAAGCCGGATGTGGGTATGTGTCTTAGTCGCTGCACTAGCGCCTCCTCTGGTCGGTCGGGGCGCCTGTTCAGGGGGGAGGGGGAACTGGAGGGGGTGGGGGGGAATAGCGTGATCCTCCCATGCGCAACGCCCCCCTGGCCTGGTGAAACTCCTCACCGTCAGGTGAAAAGAAGCGGCCGGCGACTCCACATGTATGGGAGGAGGCATGTGGTGGTCTGCAGCCCTCCCCGGATCGGCAGAGGGGGTGGGGCAGTGAGCGGAACGGCTCGGAAGAGTGGGGTAATTGGCCGGGTACAATTGGGGAGGAAAAAAAAACAGGGGGGGGGGCAAAATGTTGTCTATAGCATGAGAAAGTTCATCTTGTTTTCGTGTTTCCAGGGGTGTTTTACTTGGTTCAGGAGTGTTTTGAAAAAGTGAAACTTCTCTTCCGTTAACCTCTATACGACACATGAATCAGGATTTTTTTTAAAAAAAAAAACAAATTTATTTGCACTTTTCGAATGATCGTGCCGACAAATTATTACACGTGTACAAAAAGCAACCTGTTAAAAGTGAATAATAGATAAATTAGCTTGTAAAGTATTGTTTTTGCAGCGTAGACCTCTCCCATGCGTACTAAACGCTTTTCTGCAGTAAATGTCGGGTCCAGTGTGCAAGTGTCAAGTGAAGAGCGTCATTAGAGTTAACGAGAGTTTCCTCTACAAGAAATGTTTGGGCGGCACCGCTTGCTTGAAGTGTCTCCTGTAGCAGCATCCCACAGAGAGGCTTAAAAGCGAGTCTCGACGCCCCAAGTAGCTACTATAACGATTTGCAGAGTTTCTAGTGTTTGGTCAGCACATTTATTAGTGTTTTCCCATCTCCAACAGTCTTTATGGTCGGCCGCCCTATTTGTCATTTCTTTTTTCTAATCTCACATAAGAACATTCTTTTATGATTCTTTTAAGTCTCAATATGTAAACTTAGTGACACAGAATAATAACAATCATGATTGAAACTCCTGCTTTCCAAAGAGCGGGCTAATTCGCTCCATATGCCGCGTTCGCTGTAATGACTGTAACAGGAATTTCCTCAGAATTCCTCTCAGCGTTGTGAGTTATGTGCCGTTTCTAACCCCAACGATTCAATTAAAAGCAAATGTTCCAACAGCATGCAGGCGACAGGGGATATCACTGCTCGGGAGTTATTCTTGGGTCCTGATTTTGTGCAACGATAAGATACGTAAGAAAAAAAAAAACACAACCCCTCAACATTTCCTCCCCGCAGTCCGATAGAAGAGGAATATCTCTGCATGCTGTGCTCTCCGGCACTGTGGTGACCCGCTCCGGCGCTGCACTCCGAGGACAGAACAAGCGGGTTAGCTACATTTGCCTTCAGATAGAATTTCACAGCAGTCCTCCCGAGACCGCCATCAGGACTTCCTGGTCTCGTTTTTCTCTGGCTTCTAGTTGGTCGACTCGTGTTGCTTTATTGACCAGAGTGGCCGCTGACCTGGTTGAAAATATCTTAAGCCAATTTCAATTTTAGAAATAAAGCTCAAAGTCTCGCTTCTTCACCCCAAGAATCTCGGGGGTAAGTCTCTCGTCAGTCTTCTCCGTGTGTTTTCCAGCCAGCAGTAGTAGCAGAGTTTACCTCCAAAAGGGAAGCTATCGACCACTCGACAACGTGACCCCGGCTTTTCTCGAAACCTATTAGAAGCACCGAAGTAAACACAAGTTTTTTTTGTTTTTTGAATAACATATTTATATATTGAGGAACTGATTGACAGCTTTGCTCTTCCAGAACGGTTGAAATTTTGAAAACTAGCATTTGACTGGTTTTTTTTTTTTCTTTGTGAAAAATTAGAAATTTATCTATTTATGAAAAATGACACAACGGTCGACTTTTGCAGCTTGGCCCCACTTTGAAGTTTATATTCTATATATATTGAAGAGCTGATTGACAGCTTTACTAGTCCAGAGTGACTGAAATTTTGAAAACTAGTGTTTGACTTTTTTTTTTTCTTTATGAAGAGGGGATCCTGGGTGTGTAGTGAAATGACTCGACTTGGGTTCAGCGTGCGTGCTTTTGCCCTGAGGTAACTGGGCTTGACTCAAAAAAAAAGTTATTGAATCAATTTTATTTTCCCTTAACCAGTGAAATTATCGTACCCCCTTTGTACTGGGCTTTACGGTTTGTTTTGTTTATAAGGATACTAATGAGACTGGCAGTACTTGCACTAAACACAGACACCTCCCCCCAAATCCACATATCTGCATAGTGCAGCTGGAGGAGACGGTGTTTTGCAACTCCTGCTGTTCGACCAGACAGCTACATTCTGCATTGTTGTTTTGACCTCTCCACGGGAAGACTGCCCTTTAACGCCTCTAGCAGAGAGGATCCAATATGCCTGCGGGCTCCTCCACCAGGGAGCGAGCATAAATAATACTCTAGTTAAAAGCACGGGAGTCCTGTTTCATTGCAGGACACTGGGGTCTGTTGACAAAGAAAGCAAATAGCACACTATCAGCGTCAAGGCCCACGTCGAGCTTTTTCATACCGATGAACTCACAGAAGTTGTTTAAAAGTGATGCTGCATGAAAAACTCAATACTTTGGATAAACTTCACGACAGCTTTCCATCGATTGGATGCGAAAGGTGTGAAATGAGACACTATGGCAAGCTGTGTTCACCCAGGGAATGCAAACCATTCTAATTAAAACAAACAAAAAGTGTGGCTTGAATATTTAAATCCCATTTCACAAAAAGCACTGAATACTTTTCTGTGCAAATGCAAAGTCCATTACCCTGAATTAACTTGGTTCAAGTTAACCTAACACTTTTACTATACATTTATCATTATTAATTTATTATTATTATTATGTATTAAGAGTCCTCTGTTGTCAATACTCCTGGTTTAACGTGTCACGTATGATTTTATCTGCAGTTTCATTTCAGATCAACAGGATTTTTGTAAGAGATCATCAGTTACTGTTAACTAAGCTTACGATATGCTTGCCTATCTCTGGGTTTTCCCTTTTAAATTTACAGGTCTGTGAAAGACTTGAGGATATGCGTATAAGCCTACAGTCTGCAGATTTATATGCAAATAAATATTCTCTTTGATGCTTTCTGTCATATCATGCACGCTTAAGATAAGAGTTAATCCATGAATATCCACATCATGGACGCTTTTGTAGCTGCTCGTTTAAATGGTCACCGTTCAGTGGGACTCCCTCAGAATACCACAAGGTGCACAGTGTTATAAGCCTTCATCATGATATCCAAATGTAGAGGGATGAGTTTGAAGAGGATTTGGTGTCGTGGCAAACAAGCAGGCATGGCAGAACAAACTCACAGAAGACATTTATCAACAGACAACACAACACCTATAGCTTGAACTCGGGTTCATCCGTGCATCTCGATTTGTGGCCGAGGAACATTACAGACACAACGGCACTGACGACTCATTTAGAGTCTTCAGACACAAATGAAATCACTAGTAGCCAGATAGATTTAAGTTCAACAAAACCAACAATCAGCAGGATTTGTTGCTCTAAAATTGTTGTTTCTTATTTTTCTCGGTCTACAGCTTGTTGCCTTTTATAATGGCACCAACAAAGAGATTGTCTGGTCTCAAACGGAGAAGATCCACTGGCCCAGCGGGAGCCCCCCTCTAGACAACCCACCATGTGTCTTCTCCACTGACGACCCCTCCTGCAATGATGGTAGGCTCCCTGTCTGTTTGAACAAGTTATGACTCCACCTTTTACACAAAATAATGCGAAAAAAAGTGATCTAGTTCTAATCTAATCTAATCTAATCTATAAATGAGTGGCATTCAAGGGCCGGTGAAACACGCAGCGTAAATTGCCTTATTTCAAGACAGTGTCACTCATTTCAAGATACTGTCGAGCACTGCGGTGTAAATGTGCCACATACGGTCTCTCAATCATACGTGTAAGCAACATTTTTATTTGATTACATTATACTTATTACAAAATCACTGAATCAAAATGATCTACTCTGCTCATATTCCCGGGAAATTTTGCCGATGAAGACAGGATACAAATAACCCAATATTTGCATAAATAACAGGTAGTATGAAAATTACAAGGGATGAAAATTAGCCATATTTTTCATGCTAAAAAGGAACATTTTCAGAAGGATATGGCACAGATGATGAACTCATGTTTACTAGCCACAGCCTCATTCCTCCCGCCCCCTCCTCCCCCCCTCTGGTAGGCGCTACAGAGCACTGTACACCAACACAACCAGACACAAGAACAGTTTCTTTCTGCAGGCTGTCACTCGGATGCACACTTAGCATTTTCATAATAAATCTCAGCATACTGTAGAAACTGTATATGCATATTCTGTCATATCCACCTACCTCACGTATCTAAGTAACCTGCTGACATATTTATTCCAGCATCTTTGCACTCTGCACCATTGCCCTCCTGTTTCACCTGAGTCTAGTCATTCCTTTTATATGTTCCTGAAGATTGTTCTACGTAAGTACATAGAGAGCCACTAAAGGGGAGTCAAATTCCCTGTATGTGCAAACATACATGGCCAAATAAAGATGGTTCTGATTCTGATAGGTAACCCACTGAAATTATGTGATTTAGTATGTCAGGGATAAGGAGTAGAGAAGCAATGAAACTGACTCACTCCCATTCGCCAAGGCCATCCGCGCATTATGTTCTTTGTTGAGAGCCTAGATGATGCCTGTTTCAAAAGCCAGTGTCAGTCAGAAACACCTTACTCATCAACATACCATCAAACGCACAGAAATTTCACCTGCCATCATTGCTTCAACTACAATAAAAGGTCTCTCATAAGTGTATACTGAGGACAAGAGGGCCTCATATACTGAACAAAGGAGAAGCATGAGAAATACTGTACTGTGGATGCTGACATTCTGGATATTTCGGGAAACCTTCAACGCTGTATAGATTGGTGTATTTAAACAACAGGGCTGAAGCTAAGGTTGCAGGTATACAAAAATGTTTAGTGATTAGTTACCATTTTAGTCAGTTGTCCTTTCATAAGTAATACTTATTAGAATGAATTTAATTATGAGTGTTGAAGAGTCCACATTCTTATGGCAGAAAGGGTTTATATTGAGTCTGAAGCAGCATTTTAGCACTGTGAACTTACACAAAGATCACTTAGGTCATAATGAATAGCATGCTAACAAATAGAGAATAGGGCAGCAAAGAAAGAAAGAAAGAAAGACAGAAAGAGTTAAAAAAAAAAACAGGTCAGGGGGCGTCCGGGTAGTGTAGCAGTCTATTGTGTTGCCTACCAACACGGGGATTGCCTGTTCGAATCCCTGTGTTACCTCTGGCTTGGTCGGACGTCCCTACAGACACAGCTGGCCGTGTCTGCAGGTGGGAGGCCGGATGTGGGTATGAGTCCTGGTCGCTGCACTAGCGCCTCCTCTGCTCGGTCGGGGCGCCTGTTCGGGGCTCCTGTTCCGGGGGCACTGGGGGGAATGGCGTGATCCTCCCACGTGCTACATCCCCCTGGTGAAACTCCTCACTGCCAGGTGAAAAGAAGCGCCTGGCGACTCCACATGTATCGGAGGAGGCATGTGGTAGTCTGCAGCCCTCCCCGGATCGGCAGAGGGGGTGGAGCAGTGACCAAGATGGCTTGGAAGAGTGGGGTAATTGGCTGGACACAACTGGGGAGAAAAAAGGAGGGGGAGGCACAGGTCCATTGAATGGTGGGGAATGATCCAGACATTGCTGGACCAGACCACATTCTCTGCTGAGGAGTTTGGTTTTATTGTGGTTATAAATGTAAAGGTTTTATGCAGAATTCGACTTGAACCCTGACCTAAATCATCATCCAGAAATGTGAATAACAACAACAAATCAAAGCCAGCGAGGAAAACAAACTCAAATAGTAAGGTGGCAGATACACTGCACATTTTGTCTGACATGTGCCATTTTCGAACACCCCCACTTGATATCGTTTGCTAATTTTGGCACTAATCTTGTCGCTATATTTGGCTAAGTGCAAGTCATATCTTTTGGGGTGTCAAACATCAGCAAACACAACCCACCAGGCTTGGCTACTGTGTTCGTGAATGCTCAAAACTCGGGGGTGGGTGGGATATGACTCATAGACTGGATCTGAACCCAGGACCCAAGATGTGAGGGGACAGTGCTAAACACTAGGCCCACTGTGATGCCCCTAACCCTAATGCTAAAATTACACTGAAATTCACCTACTCTCTCTTTTTGTACAATTTGCAAGGCCATCTCTTGGACACAATGAGAAGGAATTGATTAAGGGTTTCCATTTCCCTATTTGCAGGTCACCTGCCAGTCCTGGGTATCGTGGCGGTGGGATCCGGCTTGGCACTCATCATTTTTGGAATCTCTAGTTTTCTCATTTACAGGTAGGTTATTTGATTCACACAAATGCACACTGCGTCTCCAAGAAGGGAAACCAGTGAGAGGAACTTCTCTCATCTCTGAAAAAGGAACAAAAGAAAGGCTGTAGAAAGAGTGAGAGCGAGAGAGAGAGCAAGAGAGAGAGCGGGAGGGAGGGATAGAGATGAAATGAGATGTTTCATGGAGGATTTATGGGGCATGCGACTATAGGTGCCAGTGAGGAATTTACATGATTGTTGCCAAAGCAACGGCTCAGCAGGTGTTGCTTCTAAAGCCGCCGAGAAGTCTGTAAGTCTCCAAGTGAACTCATAGACAGGCCCGGATAGTCGAATGCCTCTGTGGCTGTGCTTGCTTATTAAAATGGTCATCAGGAATGTCCCTTTTTTGTTGTTTTCCTGACACTGGCTAAATTTTGCAGATTTTAAGTGAAATCTCAGAAGTTACCGCTGTGTCTGTTACGAGAAATAGTTGCACTTGGCCTTTGAAAGAAGTTGTGCTCATGCCTGATTTTGCTGAAGTGGATGTTTAATTAGTGTGGCTATTTAATTAATTTGCCCCTAATACACTTGTGCCCAAACAGAGACCGGTGCTAGCAATAAATTGTAAGGACATTTTTAACGACTAAACTATTAGTGCCACAAGCGGCACAAGCCACATGTTTCTGTTAATTATCTTGAGACTCAAACTGGACCTATTTTGAATATGCAAATTGTAAGCACTGCTAAATTCTGGCGAATGTCACGGATAAATAAGCGTGGAATTGGAGAAAATTAATGTTTCTATTTTTCCTCGCACGTTATTGTTGGAGGCAGCATATTAGCCTCATATTGACAGCTGGTTTCATACAGACCTACTGACAGAGGAATCCTATAGAAACTGACCAATGTCTTGACAACTGTCTACAGGTTTACTTAAGTTTATTTCTATATGTGTTATAGTATATTATTTCATGTACTTTGTGATGTAAATAACATTTATGAGGCAAACTAGTTGTTTTAGAATGTGGTTTCCATTACTAACAAATCATCTCGAAAATCGGATTAATTTTGCAAAATTAACCATTAACGCAAAAAAGGTGTTAATTGCCAGCCAATCACAATGGATTTTGATGAGAGGAATAGTTGAAGAAAGATGGAGGAGCGACTTTCAACCGGAGGTAAATTCATCAAACCAACATTCAGTCGACTATTTCAAAAGTGCATGTGAAATTCACAATTGAATTGACAGCAAATTTCATAATTAACAGCCAAAGAGATACAGTGTGTGCCCTGAATTCAAAAACCTCTTACTCTACTTGTTGTTCTCTGTTCTTTCCCTAGCATTATAGCGCTAAAAAGATACTTCGGGGAGAGGGGCGTTGTCTAGCCAGCTAGCTAGTTAGCCTCAGCTCTTGATTGGTAAGTTTTGTGAAATGTGTTCAACTTTTTCAAGTGCTCAGGAACTATTTTATCCTGCTGTCAAAAAAACAATGATTTGTCCTAACCTGGCACTGGCCATGTTTCCATCAAAGCATTTTTGTGCGCATTATGATTTGTGCGCATTAGAAAAGTTGGATAGAAATGGCAACTCTGGGGGTGTTCGGGTAGCGTATTGGTCTATCCCGTTGCCTACCAAGATGGGGATTGCTGGTTCAAATCCCCGTGTTACCTCCGGCTTGGTGGAGCCTCCCTACAGACACAATTGGCCTTGTCCGCGGGTGAGAAGCCGGATGTGGGTATGTCTCCTGGTTCCTGCACTAGCGCCTCCTCTGGTCGGTCGGGGCTCCTGTTCAGGTGGAGGGGGAACTAGGGGGGAATAGCGTGATCCTCCCATGCGCTATGTCCCCCTGGCGAAACTCCTCACTGTCAGGTGAAAAGAAGCGGCTGGCGACTCCACATGTATCGGAGGAGGCATGTGGTAGTCTGCAGCCCTCCCCGGATCGGCAGAGTGGGTGGAGCAGCGACCGGGACGGCTCAGAAGAGTGGGGTAACTGGCCAGATACAATCAGGGTGAAAAAGAGGGGACCCCCCCCTCCCCCTCCTAAACAAAATCCAAATAAAATTTTGTCACATGATCAGCTTTTTCTTATCTTAACTGGTCCACGTTTGTTGTGGATATCGATGGAAGGGGATGAATATGAAGTAGGACATGCAAAACTACGTTTGGGGTTTCACTCATTCACACAGGTCTGATGGAACAAATGCAACAAATTTGCATTTTGTTTTTTGCTACTCAAGAAAAGTTTTGTTTTAGATTTGCTTCACAGTTTGATGGAAACATAACTTGTGCTCTTGAAAAAAGTTTTTCTCTTCTGTCATACACAGACAAAACTACAAGCTATGACCCGTGGCTTTATAAACTGTGTTCTGGGCGAACCTTCATTCACAGCTTTGTTTAAGAGTCACTGTTCATATAGTTTAGAGATCTAAATATAAAACATTATTTTTGAGTACGTATTGCTTCTTCTCACTGCTGCTGCTACAGAGCATCAGAGCTCAGACCAGCCGCCCCAGAAACAGTTTTTACCTCCAGTCGGTCAGAATAATGAACAGTTCAGTGCTTACATAACTTGACTGAATTATCATTTCGTGGGATTTCTAACTTCTTACTTATTGTTTTTGTTATTATTTCCTTTATATGTAGTTTTAAGGGCGGAGTGAGGGCACGTGCATTTCATTTGATGGTACATGGTACTTTTTTATACGTGTAAGATAATAAAGTGAATTTTTAACTTGAACTTGCACTAGGCATACATATTTAAAGTTTTAGCATAGGTCTGAACGGGTTTCGTGGCTGTGAAGGACTGTTGGCTGTGAATGGCTGTTGGCTCTTTCCCTATGTGACAATGTAAATTGCCTGTTGAAGTGAACTTAATTCAAAACATGGGGCTTTTCTTTTCTCTCTCCTAGTTTTGCTTGACATCAGAGGCTAACTAAATCCCTTTTTGTCCCACCAGCCAAAAAATGGAGAATTTCTGATGGCCAACGACGCTGTGCCAGCCATCTTAAAGACCGTCCGACTGCTGAGAGGCCTCCACGTTTACCACTACAGCCACGGAAAGACAACAAAGTCAGACATATCGAAATGTTAACGGGAATTCGTGTCGTTCAAATTTGGTAGTGTGACCGGTTATTCACCACTGATGAGCCGAGAGTCATTTTGTGGGGCAGAAAGGCTAATTTGGGTAGGCTCGTGTTGTATAAAATTGACCCTCGTCTTCTCATCTTTGTAAAAAATGTGAGAACCCTTTCAGAGCTGTATAAACAGTTGCAACTGGGAGTTTATATTATTACGTTATAGGACACTGTTGATTATGTAAAATAATGTATACTTTACACATTTCTGATAAGTTACTAAATCAATAAAAAAGGTACCTGTGTATTCAGATGTCTTCAGTAGATTTATTGCAACGGACTACTTAAGAGGGGGCGGAGAGGGTGTTTGCTTCCAAGCACGGATTGTGCAGAAATTGTGTGGCATAATACTTGCTGAGTCCAGTGACTCATTTTACGTTACACCAATTTAACCTCTTGGACAGACGTTTCCTTTAATGAAGAGTGACTAAGTTCACTTTGGAGTCTGCACGGCAGTAGTGTGCCGGGATGTTAAGCAGAGCAGTGGCTCTGTTGTTTTAATGGAGGGGTTGGTCCAGCGTAGGTATTCACATATGGGATTTATGAAACAATAGCCCCAGTGTGGAGCCCCACATTCTGCTCCTCTGGCTGCCAGAGGTCTCTAAACGAGGGTCTTTAAATAGAAAAATACCTTTTTTTCCCTTTTTTTTTTTTTTTTTGGTGGAGCAGGGAGTAGAGGAGGTGGGGTGGGGTTGGGGGGAGTTATTGGAGGGTACTGGGGGTTTAATGGTGTTTCCTGCCCTCAGAAGTTTCACAGCATTCCCCATCCATGATGTGACATTTCCATTCTCAAACGCAGGCATGGTCCACCAAATTGTAGACACAAACACGTACGGAGACCCTGCACAAGTTTGTGGACTGTCAGACCACAAACTCTGGCCTTATGAAAGACAGAAAAAAAATGAGCCACTTTTTGGGGCCAACTAGGGTGGTTCGGCGAAAGGGTAAAACCCGGTGATATGCAAACACTGCAATAATTTCCTGCAGCCATCTGGAAGCGTTTTGCACCTTTTAGATTGGGTTGGAATGTGCGGGCTCTGCTCTTTTCGTTTCTTTTCTTTTATTTCTAAAATGTTGCAAAATGAAAATGAATTTCGTCCCCCAAAACTCCTAAATACGAAAACGTTTGACTGTGCTTCAGGGAACTGATTTGGGTTTTCATTTTTAAAAGTCCTTTTGCCGTAAATCAGGGGAATGTTGAAGAGCACCGATTCCCCCGAGATCTGCATCAGACGTGCTGGATCACTTGGACGTTTCTTCCACCAATGTTGTTTTTTTTTTCATGTGTGTGTGTGTGTGTGTCTGCCAGTTAGATTAGTGTTTCAAACTAAACTTTGATTTGATTTGAGTTATTTGCACATATAAAACAAAGCAGCGAAAACAACAGCAAACAAGCAAAATGTGCAAGTTAGATTTAGGGACTTCTAAAAGGAATTTTACCTCAATAATCATTATGAGCAATACAAAAGTCATGTAATCCACAAAAGTAAACAAACAAGCAAACACAAAATAAAAAATAGATAAATTAAGTTAAATTAAATAAGCAACATAAATCAAGCAAAAACACAAAATAAATAAAACAAAGCAGTGAGAGAGTGTGTGCGTTTGTGCATCTGTGTTTGTGTGAGAGAAAGGTCAATTATAGACAGATACAATTAGTTCGGATCGTTCGGTTCATCAGACAGGATCTAAGCCTGTATTTGAAATTCTTGAGTGAACCAGCTGAAATGCAGTTTGAATATAACTGTTACATAGCTGAGCCCCCTTATATCTTATAGAGAATTGATGGAGCCCAGTATGAAACTTTGGGAGGTGCAACCATTTGGCATGTCTTGTATTATAGTTATGTACATCACAGGTAGGCTGGAAGAATACTTAACAAGATATGGGAAGTGAAGTGGGCTGATGCAAAATTTATAAATGAAAGTACACATTTGATATGTATTTTTGTTGAAAATTGATAGAAGATTGAGCTGATTGAAAAGAGGGGCTGAGTGTTTTGCCCTGCTGCTACATGTGGCAATTCTACAGAAACATTTTTGTTAGATATAAAGCTTACGAAGGTGAGTGGGATAAGTAACTGCCCAAATTATAATGCTGTACATGAGGTAAGGATAAATTAGGCTATAATAAAGTTCATAAACACTTCTGATGAACCAAACTTTAAATTTTGCCAATGATGCCAATAGATTTGGATATTTAATTGCAAACAAACTCTTCCAGCTTAGGTTTCATCAATCAGGACACCAAGGAAACTTTTGGATGAGACCTGGGTAACTGGGTTATTTGTAATGGAGAGGCAGGAATTAGATTTACAATATTTTTGTTTTTTAATGTAAATATGATCAAATTGGATTATTTTGATATTAAGAGATAATTTGTTGAAATCGAACCATTTGGAAATTCTTCCTAAATCAAAGTTAGCTTTTGCCATAAGTTCAGATAAATTAGTATGTGAAAAAAAGAAATTGGCATCTTCGACAAATAGTACTGGGAACACGTAGGATGATGCTGCAGCCAGGTCATTGGTATTAATAAGGAATGGGAGCTGTACTAGAATAGATCCCTGTGGGATCCCGCATATTAAAGTGACCCTATCAGATTTCCATCCATTAATGTTAACAGACTGTTGTCGATTATGAATATAATTGTAATACCATTTATAAGTGATTCCAGTAAAACCATAGTGTAACAATTTTTGGAGTAAGATGTCACGATTAACAGTGTCAAAAGCTTTAGATAAGTGAAGGAATATTCCTAAAGCATATTCGTTGTAATTTAAAACAATGTCAATTTTGCCATCCAGTTGAAGCAAAGCCATTTCTGTAGAATAAATTTCCCTAAATCCATACTGGGGTTCATACATGATGTTCCACTCCTGCAGATGTTTCGTCATTCCATTGTAAACCAACTTCTCCAAAATCTTTGAAAAGCATGGAAGGACAGAAATAGGGTGGTAGTTGCTAAATCAGCTTTGGTCTCCATATTTAAACACAGGAACTACCCTAGTAATTTTAAGATAATTTGATATTATTCCAGTTTCTAGAGATTTATAGGTCAATGGCCTGATAATTGAGGAACTAATTTTGGTGGTCAGACATGACCTTATCTCATCATGACCAGCTGCTGATTTTGTCAGATTGCCAATGATGTCCATAATTTCCTTCTCAGTAGGAGGATCAAAACTCTGAGGAGAATGATAGCAGCCTTTCAGGAATTCAGATGGGGACCCAGCAAGAGGACTTATTCTCTCTGATAGAACTGAACCAATATTGACAAAATAATCATTAAAAGCCCATGCAATATCAGATGGGTCTGTATACACTATATTGTCATCATCAAACTGGGACCAAAGAGTGGCTGAAGCCCTTTTCCTGTTCAAGAGCTGACTGATGACTCTCCCTTTTATTGTGGTGCTCCTTGACGCCTCATCAAACTTGTTAGTGAGCCATTTTTTTCTTTGCAATTTTAATTAAGTGGCGGTATTTGTTTCTATACTTCTTATAATTGGCAATATTCACAGGGGATGGATTTCTGATAAATTTCTTATGCAAGCTATTCCCTTTTTAGTGCTGACTTAAGGAGACCTGGAGTAAACCAGGGCGTTTTGACCAGGAAAGGGGGGGGGGGGGAATGAATAAAAAAAGCCATACAAAAAAACTAAAAATATACCAGAGAAATCTCACTGACCATCACTTCAGTCTGTTATGCTTATGCAGCAATTGTATTTTGGTATTTGTTTGTAAGGAGACTGGCTCATATTTAATAAGCTGGGTTACTGTCTCACCACAGGTGGTTTAAACTAAGTCCCTCAAACACACTTGCATGCACAAAAGGCTCAACACCAAGTATCATCTTATAGGATGGACTATCACAATCTCTTGAAAAAGACAGTGGGAAAGATAAAAAATCAAATCCCGCTGTATGAGAATTTGTGTGACTGGTCAGTCCAAACAAGCAAGTGGTATTTATTTAGCCCAACCATCTGGATACTCTCTCGAACCCAGGATTTTTTTTTTTTCCTCTGTAAGATCTTCTTCTCTTTTCTTCTCATTGTTGTCCTTGTTGATTTCACCACCTGGCTTTCCTTCTTGAAGGAAACTGAAGCTGGAGAAGGAGCTAGCAGGAATGCTGTGGAGGATTCGGTGGGAGGACCTCCAGTTCGAGAGCCCCAACAAATACCACAAACGAGCCGGCAGTCGTCTCACTCTCTCACAGGTACAGCCCTCCGAAATATTTCCATCAAGTTTGCTCTTAAAGTCAACTTGTTTACATGTGGAGGATACTGAAAAGGGGAAGAAGAAAGAGACTAGCACAGATTCAACTGTGCGGGTCAGAAAAAAACAAACCCAAACACAATCCCAAAGGCCTTACGGAATACGTTTCAAAGATTGTAAACAAAGAAAAACTTGGTACATGTTATGGCTTGATACTGGTCACTCAGAATGATCTCATAATGTGCTGGCAGCCCCCAAACATTTATTCGTAATTTTGAGTTTAATACTGCCTTTTATTCCGTCAGTAGCGCTGGCAAAGGCTCCAGCGTGTGATTAAGAGGTTGTTGTTTTTCTGGCGGGTTGCAATGCCATCTTTGCCAATGGGAAAGACTCAGCATAAGGTCTACAGTACCATGATTCTCCTTCACAGTCGGGCATTTAGGAGTGATTATTAGTCCCTCTGGTGCCACTTGTGATTTCACTGCAGTAAAATAGAACCCGCAAGACATCAAAAACTGGTAATTTTGCTTTAAGTTCGGGGCTCCACCTTTATGGCTACTTACAGTGATGCCTTTTAAAAAGGGAATGCATGCATCGCCGTCGGAGAAATATCACAGATGAGGCACTGGAGGGAAGACAGAGAGACTATCCAGATCTTTTGTTAGTTTTTGCATTCTTGAAAGCTTTCCCAGTGGTTTACTGAAGATGGCTGGGCTTGTGGTGGCAGACACCTATTAAATAATTATTGAAATAAGCTTTAGTCTGGCCCTAGTCCCTACCTATATATAATACCTCATCATGCTGTGCAAGCATTAGGTTGGCTCTGTTGTCTGCGGACAAATATGTTGTGCTAAGATTTCCTTTAGACATAAGCACAAACACACAGATACACAATTAAGCGTTCATATAAATATATATATATATATATATATGTGTGTGTGTGTGTGTGTGTGTGTGTGTGTGTGTATATATATGTATGCATAAGTAGCCACACACATACACACAAATATGTATACACACACACACACACACACACACACACCCATGCGCATGCTCACGCTCACGTGCAAGTATTCACGAAAACACATGCACACACCTTTTTCATTACTGGTTTCCAGCCCAATTCCTGGGATAATGCTGTGGAAAACATAGCAATTTTCCAGACCGATGTATTTTCCAGTGTGCGGTGTGTTGCCAGTATTTGCATTCTATACAAATGTGTAGTCACCGCTGACTGTCTGCATGCAGCTCGCCCACTGGATTTCTATTCACTTCTTGTGCACTGCAGACATCTGCCCAACGACTCTATTTGGCATTTTGGAAACGGGGCATTTTCTCAAACATGGTTGAAAGGCAAACTCGGGGCACCGAAAGCCAATAATGCACAAGTTGGCTATGGATGTGACTGGACTTGGCTTTAACGCATGGCATACTTAAGGGGGACCTGTGTTGTTCAGTCACAGCGGAGACGAAATGAGCTATGTGAAAACCTCTGTTATCTGTGTTCCAACTGTCCAATATCTATTTCTGCTCGTCTCATCCACCTACTGCTTAATCACATGTTTCTAACCGATCCTTCCATCATTCCAGAGAGGATCCAGCTATGGCTCCTTGATAACTGCCCATGGAAAATATCAGCTATTTGCAAAAACGGGCTATTTTAAGGTGAGGCATAGTGAGTTCTGACATTTTCAACTCCTTCGCACTCCTTTTCCACCCACACATGTGCACACTCGCAATGAAAGCTGTAGAGCTGAAGAGGAGAGAGAGAGAGAGTGTGGGCGAATTCAGCTAGTTAGCTTCAGTGTGAGCCACGGTGTTTCTCTCTCTCTCTCTCTCTCTCTCTCTCTCTCTCTCTCTCCTTCTGTTTATTTATTTTTTAATACACCCACCTTGCGGTCTGGACATGGCCATCAACTTGTTGCTGGAGTTAATTCTTGTATTTAACAAGATGAAAATGTGTGAAAAGAGGAGAGAAAAGAAGGTCCTGAATAATGAGATGCCGCTATTCTGTTGGCTGTTAGCAACATGCAACAGATTTTAAATAAATGCTGATGTCACAAAATTGGAACATATGTTACATAATCTGAGACGCTTTCCTTGAAAGATCAACCCTGTCAGCCCCCCCCCTCCCCAATTTGTTCTTGATGGAACTATGTACAGACTAGAAATGCTAAACTCAACAGGCCACGAAAGAATGACAGCTGATATGCAAAAGCCTTGAAATATTGCAAAAACAGAAAATAAGAGTGACCCAGCCATGCCATCACTTCGTAGGGACAAATTTGGCTGCATTACATTTTCCCACATGGAAAAACTAAATCTTCCCAAATAAGCTGTGTTTCACCCAGGGTTAGGTCAACTTCTGATTTATTTATTTTTGCAGAAGCCAAATGCCGTCTTTTTGTGGTACCAACATGAATTTTTAGGCGAATATTGCGAACAAAATCACTGGCCTTTGAAAAACAGGGCTAGTGTTGGTCGCATGCGAATGACGTCATCGCTCCGGGCGCCTCATGCTCATCAAGTTACGGTCAGACTCAACAGTTAGCAGCTTGTTAGCATTAAGTTCCTCGTGTCGAAAGTACTGCTTCAAAATAAAAACAACTGTTTCAATATCAAGAGATCGCTTTTAACACTTAGAACAGCCATTCGCTGTTTTCAAACATAGACTTCATTCGAGACGACATTGTTTTTTAATATAGAAAAATAAATTGGGGTTTGGGAACGCGAACAATCTGCCATCTTGTGGCTGCTCCATGTTACTACAAAATGACGTCAGACGGCCATTCCAGCTCACCTCGTCTTCAGTAAGGTGACCAGATGTAAACGGTCCAAATGCAGGGCAAACAGTGCAGGGAAGGTTTATTATGTCCACTCTATATGAGTTACCGGTGCAAAATTTTAAAAAGCTTTGATACGATCGGGTTTCACTAGACACAGTTATATTTTCGCCCACGGTTACAGTTTTTTGCAACTCTAGTCAGCAGATAATAAAGTAGAAAATAAATGACTATAGGCATGATCACTGCTAAATAATGGCAGGGATCTTTATTGATGCATAATTTAAATGCTACATGCAATGTCCAAACCAGAAACACTGGAAGACTAGTCAGCAGAAACCGAACAAACACCACAGCTCAAGCTCGTGCTTCGGCATCCTGATCTAACTTTAGTGTGAGAGTGGAGACGTCTCAGCACAGAATGCCAGAGATGATCAAAACTGACCATTTAATGGGCGTCCGGGTAGCATCCCCGTGCTACCTCCAGCTCGATCGGGCGTCACCACAGACACAATTGGCCGTGTCTGCGGGTGGGAAGCCGGATGTGGGCACTAGCGCCTCCTCTGGTCGGCCAGGGCACCTGTTCAGGTGGAGGGGGAACTAGGGGGGAACAGCGTGATCCTCCCACGCGCTACGTCCCCCTGGTGAAACTCCTCACTGTCAGGTGAAGAGAAGCGGCTGGTGACTCCACATGTATCGAAGGAGGCATGCGGTAGTCTGCAGCCTTCCCCGGATCGGCTGAGGGGGTGGAGCAGCAACTTGGACGGCTCAGAAGAGTGGGGTAATTGGCCGGATACAATTAGGGGGTACAAAATGGGGGGGGGGGGTACAAAAAAAAACAGGACACGTGGTCACTCTAGTCTTTCAGCCAGCAGTCACAATACATTTTTCTGCTTTCAAATGACCCACACCTGCAATGTTTTTTACCTTCAACAGCAGCAAAACGAAACCTGTCCGTCCCGACCTTGTTCATTGCAACTGTTGAATAAAAGCACCATCTGTATGGATTCACACGACGGTCTGATGCACATATTTTCCCAGCTTAACCTACACGTGTATGTGCTGTGCGTCATCACACATGCAGTTATTTATGAAGGCAAACGGGGCATGGGGGGGTGGGGTACAACCTGAGGGGCAGGCATGTTTATGTGTTTGAAAGATTTACAGGCTGTATTGTTAAACATTTAACATGGGTAAATTCTTCTTTTTTTTTTGATTTTGTTCACTTAGTCACTTTTATACACAGGCCTATAGTATTTGATTTAGTTAAAGACTCGTGCTTTCCCCTGCCTGAACCATCCATCCATCCATCCATCCATTATCTGAGCTGCTTATCCTGCTCTCAGGGTTGCGGGGGATGCTGGAGCCTATCCCAGCAGTCATTGGGTGGCAGGCGGGGAGACACCCTGGACAGGCCACCGGGCCATCACAGAACTAAGTGGCATGAAAATCGACCCTGAAACCCAGCCTTAAGTTTGTCAGGTTGCAAACCTCTACCTAACATTAAAAATAAATAAAAGAAGACAGAGTTGCTTATCGGTCGTCTGCTGAAAGAGGCGCCAAACATATCTGCAGGCTGCATTGCAAGCTGTCATTCTCAGATATAAACTGTATTCTTTCCCCCGCTTTGCGTCATCCTTGCCTGGGCTTTCACTGAAATACGACTCATATTTGTTATGCGGTGTTTGGATAAACGAGAAAATGATCAATGAGAGAGCAGTGTATTTTCCTAAATCAAAACGTTCGTGCCTTTTTATCCTTGGAGACCTGTCACTCCAGCTGCACTCATCTCTGTCTTGATGCATGCTCAGTAATCCAGGTAGGAAAATCAAAGAAGGCGGAATCAGTTCATCTGGATACAACGTTTCATCACTCAAGAGTGATGAAACGTTGTATCCAGATGAACTGATTCCGCCTTCTTTGATGTACTCATCGGTATTTCTGCCGTGTCGCACACAGGGGAACCTCGTGGCCATCAAACACGTCAACAAGAAGAGGATAGAGCTGACCAGACAAGTGTTGTTTGAACTCAAGCATGTAAGTATTCATTTTCTTTCCTTGTTTGCGGGGGCGTTTGTTTTCGGTCTCTTTCATTAAATCTTTCACTGTAAGGTTTAAGATGAACATTATGCGATTTCTAAGACACTTCGATCTATCGCCTAATTGTTCTTCTATTAAATCAGCATCAAATTTACTTCACTAGCAGGCACCTGGGTAGCACGGCGGTCTATTCCGTTGCCTACCAACACGGGGATCGCAGGACTGAATCCCCGCGTTACCTCCGGCTTGGTCGGGCGTCCACTGGCCGTGTCTGCAGGTGGGAAGCTGGATGTTGGGTATGTGTCCTGGTCGCTGCACTAGCGCCTCCTCTGGTCGGTCAGGACACCTGCTCGGGGGGGAGGGGGAACTTGGGGGAATAGCGTGGTCCTCCCACGTGCTACGTCCCCCTTGCGAAACTCCTCACTGTCAGGTGAAAAGAAGCAGCTGGCGACACCACGTGTAGGAGGAGGCATGTGGTAGTCTGCAGCCCTCCCCGGATCAGCAGAGGGGGCGGTGCAGCGACCGGGACGGCTCGGAAGAGTGGGGTAATTGGCCGGATACAACTGGGGAGCAAAAAAAAAAAAAAAATTACTTCATTACCACCAGTGCAGCGACCAGGACACATACCCACATCTGGCTTCCCTCCCGCAGACACAGCCAACTGTGTCCGTAGCGACGGCCGAGCAAGCCGGAGGTAACACGGATTCAAACCGACGACCCCCGTGTCGGTAGACTAAGGAATAGACCACCACACCACCCGGACGCCCCAAGGATGAGAGATTTTAAACTTGTCTTTAATCTGGGTGGCGCTTGTGCAAATGCATATACTCATAGTCCCTAAATGATGAGATCGTGACCGCCTCACGTTTGGTGAAATTCAGACCGACTATACGACACACAATATTTCACGAAAGCGCATCCGCTGTCAGGTCACTTAGGTCTTTCTTCTAAAGCGATTCACTCCAGGTTTAATCCGCATACTGGAAAAGGATAAAGTCACCCAGGCCCCGAACATCCCGTTTTCCCACAGTGATCCTGACGTGAATTACAGTTATTCTCTACGATGTAAAGTAAGTATGCAGGAATTTGATTTGTCAGCGCTGGTACGGCGCTGTAACGTCAAATTACAGAGTTTTACAACACACATGCTGGGAAGACAAGAGGACCACAGGACCTCAGATGCGTCTCAAAGCCACAGTGCGAGACAGGAGAGTCTATTTGTCTCTCGTCATAAACACACATAACATTCATACAATAGGTGTTTGCATTCTGGCAGCACGGATGTCTACAGAGTGTAGTTTTTGCAACAAGCACTCACAAATAGACACGTAGTTGGCTGTGGACGCCCATCTAAGTAAATTCTGGCCAGCGTCCTTTTCCAATTCAGCATGCCTCTCTTTATGGGCCCCTTCAGTGGTCGACCGAACGGTCCGCCTCTTTGCGGAACGAGAACAGCTGAAGGCCTTAGGGATGAACTACAAAGAAAAGCAGAAAATAAAAGTTAAGATCTATTCTAACGATTGTTTAAATCCTATATCCTGCGTTTAAGAAAAGAAGGAAAATGCCACTGCAGTGAGATAATTGCACTCATGTGGTGCAACTCAGGGGTTATCTTCGGGCCGCTGACAGTATCTTGAAATAAGGCAGATCACTTGTTTCAAGATGCTATCCCCTTCGGTTCTTGAAGCGATCTGCGTTGCGCCGTGGGAAAAAAAACAGGCCAATTTATCTTGTCCCTGTTCTCATCCTGTTTCAATTAGTGAGAATTTAGGAATCGACGCGAGGTTAAATGTTTTTATGTTTTTTTTTATTTTTTTTGGAAGCTGCGATTGGGTTATCTATCTTCTACCCCCCTCCTCCCCCCCACACACACACTTCTGTCTTTGTGAGGACCGCTCATTTACTACATTCGTTCCCTAGCCCTGAACCGTATGAACTACATGATTAACCTTAACCTTTACCCTGATTTCACCTAATCCTAACCCTAACCCCGAGTCATAACCCTGAAATAGACCCGTAAAAAGGTGAGGACCAGCCAACGTGTCCTAACTTTTCAAAAATGTCCTCACCCTGATGGTAAAAAAACTCATACCGGTCCTCGCAAAGATAGAAGTACAAGAACACGCACACAAATACAGATACAGGATACATCTTATTAGTTGAAGCATGCCATCGCAGTACATGGTTAACCTCCTCAAAGGAGTCTCTTCAGCATTAGTGATAACAGCTGTTGGCGAAAACGTCCACTGTCAATGAGTGATAAGAAAGCAGAGGGAAAAACCCACAAATTACAAATTTGACTTTGTAAGCCCTGTGTTTTCAAAGGAGGCCTGTAACTTATAACTCGTACCAGTTGCTCATAGATGAGATGGAGGCTCTTTTTTTTTGTTTTTGTTTTTGTTTTGGACAGGGTAGCCTTCCACTACTCTTTTACACTGTCTTTCGGTCTATCCTGACCCTTCTTTGCTCTCTCTCTCTCTCTCTCTCTCTCTCTCTCTCTCTCTCTCTCTCTCTCTCTCTCTCTCTCTGCCTCTCTCTCTCTGTCTCCCTCGCTCCCTCTCTCTCTCTCTCTCTCTCTCTCGCTCCATCCCTCCCTCTCTTGCTCGCTTTCTCTCTATCTATCTCTCTCGCTCGGTCTCTCTCCCTCTCCCTCGCTCCCCCCGTCCCTCTCACTCCCTCTCTCTCTCTCCCTTGCTCCATCCCCCCCCCCTCTAAAAGGCAAACTCTATCTCAGCCCTATATGCTCCTCTCCTCCTGTAAATTGTGGCCCTGAGGAGGGTAGTAGTGTGGGTCTAGATGCCTCTGTGGCCTCTGGGTCGGTCAGCAGGCGCTCACAGGAGAGTGAGAGAGAGAGAGAGTGAGAGAGAGAGAGAGAGAGAGAGAGAGAGAGAGAGAGAGAGAGAGAGAGAGAGAGAGAGAGAGAGAGGGGAGAGAGAGAGAGAGAGAGAGAGAGAGAGAGAGAGAGGAGAGAGTGAGAGAGAGAGTGAGAGAGTGAGAGAGAGAGAGAGACAGCAGTCTGAGCTGGCAGCGTCTCAGACGCCCCGGGGGCCTGATCGGCTGTTAGGCCACAGCTCATGAAGTAAAAAAAAAAAAAAAAAAAGCCAACCAGATGGGAAGAGAGGGGCCTGCCAATGGAAAAACTTAACCACTTGTCTTCCAGTCCTCTTTCCTCTTCCTCTCACCCCCCTCCTCTTTCTCCCATCCCTCCACCCCTGCTCCTTCCTCCCTCCCCCTCTGGTGTTCAGCAAGGGAAATTATATGGGGCCAAAGGGTAGGCTAACTTCTCCCAATATGTGAAACAGAAGCAATTAACTTTTCTGTTTTTGGTGAGAGAACAGCTGCCGCTCACCTCCACTTCCCTGTGAAATACGCACAGAACAGAACCCCCCCCCCCCCCCCCCCCCCCAGAGGACCATGTACAAACACGGCCTTCAGAGTTTCACGCTTGCTTCAAAGACTTATTTGCGTTTAACGGGTACTCGCACGGGGTCACAGTCGGTGTGTGGAGGACGCGATTATCGTTTCTTTCCGTGACTGAAAATGGTTTTGTCTTCGTTGTGCTTTTTTTCCCCACCGCAGAAGAAATCTGTCGGCGAACACTTGTTATAATTCTCCTCGAGCCATCCTCCTCCTGGACAAGCCCAAACGTCTCTCCGTTATTCACACGTTTTTTTATTGACGTGATTGGCTTTTGGAAGACGTCCAGTATCATAAAAGCCGAGCATGGGAATTAGTGATCATTTTCCATGTAGTGCGTCTTTATAAGTTTTTGCCCCGTTTTTGCTCCAGTATTACGGCTAGTACATCCTTTCAACACCTCAAGGTTTTTTTATCCGTTGTAGCTTCTCAGCACACTGCTCATTCATAACCACCAAGGGCAATTTATTCACATGCACATATGTCAACTAGGTGCCCTATGCAGGAATGCTTTTCAACACGTAGAAAGGACGCTGTGCCAACTAGCCTCCCTGTAAATAGACTATTCTGATGACTGCTGGCAGCGGGGTTTTAAAAGCTATTTCTATAAATGAACCATCAGTCCTCCTCTACGTCTATTTCCATGGGGTTCGTGGGGGTAAAAAAAAAAAAAATCAGAAAGGTCCACACTTAAAGCGGTGATGTGTTTTTTTGTGGTTCTTTTCAGATGAGGGACGTCCAGTTCAACCATCTCACCAGGTTCATCGGAGCCTGCATTGACCCACCGAACATCTGCATTGTGACGGAGTACTGTCCCAGAGGAAGTCTTCAGGTTAAACCCAGTTTAATACACTTTGTACACCTTACTACCAACCAAAGAAGGTTGAATCGGTTCGTCTGGACACGACGTTTATTGACAGATACGTTTCATCGCTCAGCTAAGTGACCTCTTCAGTCTAAACCGACCGCAGGTATCCCCACCCTTATAAACAACACAGCTGCATAACGAGCGAAACCAACCATCGGTTTCATGTTGAACATGGAACTGGTCATTGGCTTCCCCGGCTCGGCAGAGGGGGTGGAATAGCGAACAGGACGGAAAGAGTGGGGTAATTGGACAGGTACAACTGATAATTGGGGAGAAAAGGGGGGGTTACAGGATTGGGCCACTGGATCAGGTGACCAACAATATCACTGAAATTACACGACTGGTTGGCCGAGCACCAAGAGGCACAGTTAAATCACCCCACATAACAATCACTCTGACAAAACACTCACTGGTGGATTCGCAAACGGGATTGTGGGGCTTTTGCGACTGCTAAACCTGCACAGAAGACAAAAAAAAAAATTAATTCTCAAAGCACCTGCAAAAGAGTGAAATGCCCCCTAACTGCGCTGCCAAACAAATAGCGTCTTGGTGCTCCGGTGCTGTTTGCACATATTTGAATTAGGTAAGAGGTTTACATTTGGTGCTAAATTGGCCCCTTTCTCTGCAAATGAGCCTCATTGCAAAAAAAAAAAAAGTCCAATTCACAAACACCCGCGCTAATAGCCACACGCAGTTAGAGTGCAGATTAGCGTCTTAAGAGGGTTGGTGGTAAGTGATGCCCAGACATTTCGGTGATCATGGCAGCAGCGACTGTCGCCGGGCGAAGCCATCGTCAGGCCAGCCGCGCTCCTGAGCGGGTATTTCGCAGGAGAATATCACCTTTTGACTGAACTGAGACCAAACTCGTTCAACAGATTCAGGTTGCCAGGTCTAACAACTCTCTCTTGCTCTGCTTGATGACATCAGGGATGACATCGAGCCTGCCTACTGTGTTTGTTGGTGCAAAGCCACCATTTATACTTTGCCGCGTGGGATAATTGCAATCAGACGCAAAACAGGGGCAAATTGCACTCAGCTGCAAAACCTTATGGGCATGTTTACACTGCAGTGTCATTAGCGCAATATCTTTTGTGAATCGGACTTTGAGACGGGACAGACAGCGGTTGCAAGCGACGCGAAATAGATGATGCCATCAGTGCCACAATCCATTCTTTGTGAGGTCACCTGTCAGTGCACACTGAGTCTTAGGAAAACGACAGACATCTGCAGATGGAGGCAGATGGAAGAGGAGGGGGAGTTAACAGATAATTTGAATAGTTATAATTACGATTCAATTAAGTTCCCTTTCAAATCGAACATCCCAAGATATGAGTGGATAGTATTGTTCATGCAACTGCATTTATAACCTTCTTTTTTGTTTTTTTTACTCGAATGTACGACAAATATTACTGGCACCCCTTTCCGGAAATTGCAGATGAACATTTAATATCCAGGCGTTCGCATTATAAACACTCTAAATGGCCACAATTTCGAACATAGACCAGACACAGTCCAGCCTTATAACAGGTTTTGACCTAGTCTTCTTTTTTTCCCCCCCATTTCCATATTTTTTAATCATTGAATGGAAAATGCCTACCATTTGATAATGATTTAGCAAAGCACCTTGCAGTACCACAAGAGGAAACAATTGTTATGCATGAATGGCCTCAGTATGAATTAAACCAACACTTGTGATAGTTTTGGTGCCCCACACTGCCCCCTAATCTATGCAGGACCAGCTGAAATGCGGTCCAGATGTGAGTTTCATATGTTTGGAGTTTCGTGAATGTAATATGCGGGAAGTTCAGATATTTTTACTTTTATCTAAAATGGGACACGTGACATGCAACCTTAGTGGTTGCATTGTGCAAGCCTGATTCATGATGCATTGAGCAAGCCTGTTCTTGGCCTGTACCGAGTGTTCCTGACATACTAGTGGCTACTTAACGGCCTAAAAATGGAAAATTTGTAGAGTTGTGGGAAACTTTCGTCTGTGGAGATCATCTCTCACACGCGCGGAGAAGAGTATTTGTGTAGACATGACAGCTGTACCTGAAGTTTTTTTAGAGCGAGATGGCACACCGGGACTCAGATTCCAGAAAACTGGCTTACCTCAGGGCATTTCAGGTCATTCATCTACGTCCTTGCAGCAAGTCCAGTAGGGTTGGGTTACATAGGACATTTCATCCTGAGGATGATAAAGAACATATGATACATGACCTGAAGATGGCAATTAGTCTGGTCTAAAAAGTTCAGGGATAACACTATGACCTTTGCACTCTTCGCTCTGGAGATACCCTCTTTGCTAAGAAGCTGGAGTTAATTGGAGGAAGTTCAAATTCTGTACCAAAAAAAGTAGATCATAGTCTTTGTTAGCTCTTTAATGCAGTGCAGGCCTCAATGTCAGATTGAATTTATACAAGTCAGTTTTGCATCTGTTTTTTTCAGGACATTTTGGAAAATGAGAGTATCAACTTGGACTGGATGTTCCGCTATTCACTGATTAATGACATCGTGAAGGTGAGTCTGGGTTAACCCTGAACACTGATGGCCAGTGCTCAAGGGCTGGATATTAACATTTACATTGAAAGACAAGAGTGCAGTGATGTCTATGAAAGGTTAACAGACATCAGCCCTTATGACGTTTACATACTGAAGACGACTAGAAAGAGAAAAGCGTCTTCCCGTGCTAAGCATTAGCCACTTCGGATGGGTGTTGTTAATAACTGCGTAGTCTCTCTATTTCTGTCTCTACCTTGCCTGTTAAATAATATACTTTCTGTGCTTTAAGCACACAAACTTTAATCTTCTTTCTAGTTTATGGTTCACATGGCCTGTTTGTGAGAGGAGATGTGGGAGAATGACCCGGCACGCACAAAAATCTAAGTTTAGCATAGTGTGTCATATAAAGTCTGTGAATGTTCTCATTCATCCAGGTCATGGTTATTCAAAGGAATTGAATCGAGTGCAACTGGACTTGGTATATATCCGTGAAGACTGAGAGGCGAAACGTCTTCACGGATATATACCAAGTCCAGTTGCACTCGATTCAATTCCTTTGGATGTGTCATATAAAACAGTACACACGGCGTCTGAGTAGCGTAGCGGTCTATTCGGTTGCCAATCAACATGAGGATCGCTGGTTTGAATCCCTGTGTTACCTCCAGCTCGATCGGGCGTCCCTACAGACACAATTGGCCGTGTCTGTAGGGACGCCCGATCGAGCTGGAGGTGGGAAGTCGGACGTGGGTATGTGTCTTGGCCGCTGCACTAGCGCCTCCTCTGGTCGGTCGAGGCGCCTGTTCCAGGGGCAGGGGGAACTGGGGGGGAATAGCGTGGTCCTCCCATGTGCTACGTCCCCCTGGCGAAACTCCTCACAGTCAGGTGAAAAGAAGCGGCTGGTGACTCCACGTGTATCGGAGGAGGCATGTGGGAGTCTGCAGCCCTCCCCCGGAGCAGCGACCGGGACAGCTCGGGAGAGTGGAATAATTGGCCGGATACAATTGGGGAGAAAAGGGGGGGGCCCCCCCCCCCCAACAAAAAATAAAACAGTACATTTCCACCATATAGCTTGTCATCAAGAATGCCTTGTGATATCAGATGAAAATAAAATTACAATCTTCCCTTGAAATATCCCTCAACTAATGAAAACTAGCCATGCATGTATTTTAAAAGTTCATTCCAAGTCCACTCTAATAAAGGGTCCTTTTTTCAGGGGATCAGTCTCTTGGATAGATGCTGTTTTAATCTGTGTGCAGGATATGGCCTTGTAATCAAATAAGTGCCGCAAAGATAGCAAAACATATGTAGGTAGGGGCAGTGAGGGGTGTTTGGCTCACCATTTCCACAAAATAGTAAATGCATGTACATTCGGTACCCTATATATCACTCGAAGGGATCCAAACTAATCACAGAGGTATTCCCTCTTTCAACATGATATCCTTGAAACACAGCCTCTTTGAAAAATGCTCGGTATAGATCCACTTGTTCAAACTGAGCTCTTATTATTTCCATATGGCTGGATTTGTATGTTTTAATGTATCATTTACTGGGGGGGGGGGGAGAAAAACAGCCCAGGCAATGCTTCATTTATTGCTCTTCTCCACCAGGGAATGAACTATCTCCACAACAGCTACATCGGCTGCCATGGAAATCTGAAGTCATCTAATTGCGTGGTGGACAGCCGATTTGTTTTGAAGATCACGGATTATGGCTTGGCGAGCTTCCGTTCGTTCTGCGAAAACGATGACTCGCACGCACTCTATGCAAGTAAGTCGGTTTCACCCCTGTCAGTGCGGAGACCAGGGGCCTCATGTATCGATCGTTTACTGTGGGCAAATTTGTTCTTACACACCCATGGGATTTTTTTAGGCCTGAAGTTTGTCTCGGAGACCAGTGTAGAACCTGGGTGATCCCTGAATTTAGACACCGATTGGCTAACACTTTGCAGGCCTGGGTGACTGCTCGTTGCAAGAGGTAGACAATAGATGTTAGGAGGAAGGAATTACAAATAACCAGCATGCTTTGTTACCGACTGTCAGACAATCTTTGAGGGCTAAAAAATTCCATGGTTGCATAAGAACAAATTTGCCCATAGTAATGATTGATACACGAGGCCCCAAATCTCTATTGTAATTCAAATTCTGTAGCCCAAGAGAGACATATTCTCATCGTCTGTAATGCTACCTGGCCCGTTTCCAGAGAAGCTATGGACGGCCCCGGAGCTGCTGATATATGACCGCCACCCGCCGCAGGGGACCCAGAAGGGTGATGTGTACAGTTTTGGCATAATACTGCAGGAAATAGCCTTGAGGAATGGACCCTTCTATGTGGAAGGCATGGACCTCAGCCCCAAAGGTAAACACAACTGTCTTTTATGGGACCAAGGGAAGCCAGCTGACGGCTGCTAGCATGAGCTAATGGGAATACTCGAAATAAGCAAATGAACAAGCTTTTTGATGTAGACCAGATTTAGCTACAGTTAAGCCGTCCTCCGCTATTTCTTTTTTTTTTTTTTTGTGGGAAATTTAATAGAATACACAAAGACAAAACTGTATGGCATTAAACCATGTAAAACAGCAGATCAAATATTTACTGGTTATAAAACCATAATCATTAATAATAATAATCACTAAAAATAATAAATTAATCATAATCATCAAAGTATACCAAAATCAAAATTTAAAAAAAAATCAAAAATAAACAGTGCTAATTCACAAATTTACTGACAAAACCTTTCATTTGTATCATGTTTTTCTCTAATAGAAAATAACTTTCTGAATTAATTTCTCAAGCAATCCGGTAATTAGGGCATAGCTTTTGTTTATTATTGAACCTTTTTTCCAGGGTAAAACCGTCCTAATTCAATCGCAAGATTTTAGCTCAACAACGGGCAAAAATCATGAAGCCCAATATAAAGTGAACTTCATTCACACAACTTTTATTGACGGTGTTTCACAATCTTGTTCAAATTGTAGGTCACAATGTTATTTGTGTGCTGTGTATTTGACATTTGGGACCCACCTCCACACACACACACAATATCTCATTCGACTCACAGGATCACTGTAGACTACACAATCCCTCAACAATATTTTGGGAGCATTTCTTACAACATGGCTTATTTGTACCCTCCACCGCAGAGATTGTACAAAAGGTGCGTAATGGTCAGCGGCCTTACTTCCGGCCTACCACAGACAACAGCTGCCACTGTGAGGAACTCACCTTCCTGATGGAGGGCTGCTGGGCAGAAGACCCTGCTGAGAGGCCCGACTTCAGCCACATCAAAATCTACATCACCAAGCTCAACAAGTAAGAGACCGAAAACCACAACTTGAGCTTTCCACTCGTCTTCATTTTTTCACTCTGAAAACATCATTTATAATGGGCGAATTAAATTCAGTGGCAACCGTCCTTTTTATATTCCAAAACTCAACAAGTGAGCTTGAATTCCCTCAGGCCCTTAAAAGCTTTACCAGGATTTTTTTTTTTTCAGTGATCTGTCTTAAAAAAGCCATCACCAGGCGTCTGGGTGGCGTGGCGGTCTATTCCGGTGCCTACCAACATGGGGCTCGCGGGTTCAAATCCCCGTGTCACCTCCGGCTTGCTCAGGCATCCCTACAGACACAATTGGCTGTGTCTGCGGGTGGGAAGGCGGATGTGGGTATGTGTCCTGGTCGGTCGGGGCGCCTGTTTGGGGGGGGGGGGGGGACTGAGGGGGAATAGCGTGATCCTCCCACGCGCTACATCCTCCTGGCGAACCTCCTCACTGCCGGGTGAAAAGAAGCGGCTGGCGACTCCCCATGTATCGGAGGAGGAATGTGGTAGTCTGCAGCCCTCCTCGGATCGGCAGAGGAGGCGGAGCAGCGACCAGGACGACTCCGAACAGTGGGGTAATTGGCCAAGTACAACGGGGGAGAAAAAAAAGGGAAAAATACCCCCCCCCCCCAAAACAAAAGCCATCACCGAGACAATTTATGACAAGTGAAGTTATGCAACAGTAGTAGCCAAATTATTCAACAAACCGAAGTGAAAAAGGACTTCGCCGTATAGCAACTGTTCATTGTGCGACTCCACAAGTGAATCTCGTTGTATCTCCCCTGCTTTAATGAAGCAGATACGTGTAACGGATGCAGACTTAGAAGGCGGGGAAAAAGGCATGTTCTGGAAATCGCCGAGACAATTTAAGATAAAAAGCTGTTTGTGATTCCTGACAGGCAGCTCTTGCCAGGAAGAGTTCAATGCCGAATGTCTGATTGTGAGTGTGTGTGTGAGAGAGAGAGAGACAGAGAGAGAGAGGGAGAGAGGAAATGAGAGGGAGAGAGAGAGAGAGAGAGAGAGAGAGAGAGAGAGAGAGACACGCACACAGGGAGACAGACACAGAGACAGGAGTGTTGAGTGTGTGAGTCGACATCTCTGGTATTGTTTTCAATGAGCCCATGAATCATTCATGTGCATATTTTGGCTCTGAATTTGATGTCGATGCAGGCAGGCTCGCATGTTTCCCCCCCCCCCCCCCCGAGTTGGGCAGCTCTGTCAGAGAGACTTACTGTATGTGGCATCACTTCTGAAATAAAATCATGCACACGCACACACCCACACACGCTGCGCACCTATATGTTCACGCACACCAACGGACCTTGAAATCCATCTCCGTCCTATCTATCATCCAACGTTTAGATGAGATAGCTGCTCTTGAAACAGAAAATGAAATGGTAATTCCCGCCCCCTTCATTTTGCACTAGCCGTGGCAGGGAGGTATGTGCGAGCCTGCTCTGAGGGTTCTTAAGTTTTCGAAAGAAAACAAGCTTGGGCGTTTATAAAAGCCAGGAAGGCTGGTGCAGTGCACCAGCCCATCGAAGGGGGGAGAAGGACAACAGCTGCCTGAGTGTAAACCAGTGGTGATTCTGTAAGTGGCGGGAGTGGCAGAACAGTTGAGATGTGTATTTTTCCAACACCGCGTCCCGATTACTTTCAAACCCCAAAACACGCTGTGCCAGAAATTGCTGCGCCCCAAGAATCGGGTCCCCCGGCACAAACAAGGACAATATAGTGTACGCTGTTAAGTGCCAGGCGGATTGCCGGGACTTGTAGATTGGGGAAAGTAAACAGACGCTGGCCAATAGGATGGCACAACACAGGGGAGCTAACACGTCAGGCCAGGACTCTACAGTCTACACCATCTACAGGCCAGTGGCCACTCTTTCAAGGATGAGGATGTGCACATCCTTGATAGGGAGGAACGACGGTTTGAACGGGGAGTCAAAGAGGCCGTCTATGTTAAGAGGGAACGACCATCCCTGAACCGGGGGGGGGGGGGGGGCAGCGCGCTAAGAGTACATCTGTCACCATCTTACAATACTGTGATTGCAACCATTCCCAAATCCTCTGTGAATAGTACACATGGCCATTGAAACTCTGGTTAATGGTAATGGAAATTTGCATATGAAACTGATCACTGGTTTTGGTCATTATGCCACTGTATTGTTTGTAAGGGTGGGGACACCTGCAGTCAGTTTAGACTGAAGAGGTCATTTAGATGAGTGACGAAACGTGGCGGCACGGTGGCGCAGTGGTTAGCGCCGTCGCCTCAGAGCAAGTAAGTAGGTCCTGGGTTCGAACCTCTGGGTTGGCCAACCTTGGGGGGGTCATCCCAGGTCGTCCTCTGTGTGGAGTTTGCATGTTCTCCCCGTGTCTGCCGTGGGCTTTCTCCAGGTGCTCCTGTTTCCCCCGCCATCAAAAAGACATGCATGTTGAGGTTAATACTCCTGTCTGTGCCCCCTGACCGAGGCATGGCAAGACGAACTGGAGTTGGTCCCCGGGCGCTGCAGGGCGGCTGCCCACTGCTCCTAGCTACACAGGATGGGTTAAATGCAGAGCGTAATTTCCCTACGGGGACCGATAAACTATCTCACGTTGTGTCTAGATGCACTGATTCGACTTTCTTTGAATTTCTTGTGAATAGATTTCACTTTGAAAAACAGTAAGACCGTGTCTTACACATGCAGAACAGCTGCAGAGTACCTGCATGTCCCCCCTATATGTAACAACCAGAAATTGGGAAGTGATATTTCAAAGGAGATGGAACATTTATCATCCCTAAGATCACTGTTAATCTGTGTCGGTACCAATATATGCCGGTAATAAACAGGCAACAAACACAATAAGTAACAAGTAGTATGAAGCCTGGGCCTATAGGGTTCTGGTGTTATATGTTGTAAGATATGATACGTATTTATTTATAAAGTGCATTTCCCCAATTGTATTTTTGTGAAAGCAGTGCACGGAGTAAACAGACTACATGCCAAAACGATACTTTACTTCTTCTGTGGTGTAAACATGCTACACGGGCCAATTAAAGCTCTGTACCTAAATAGAACAGAACCCTCCTTAATGTCATTAATACCACCTGTGTTTACCTACCATTTCATGTCAAAATGGCTGCTGTGAAAAAGGTCTATTAGCGCTGATAGGAGTGGCCAATTTAGCACGGTATCTACTAAAACTGGGCAGGATCAGCAACACAGGAGCAGCCTTGTTTGTCTACAAGTGACCAGCGCTGGCCTACATAAAACCATCTTGCTTCCCTTCAATTGCTCCAAGTACATTTGGGAACCCTGCTATTTTAAAAGCCCTGCTTGGTTGCACTGAAAACATGGAGGCCATTTAGGAACCGTATATGACTCTGGACTCTTCACAATAGTGAATTTAAGGACTTGCGACAGCATGGGGGATAATGGTCTGTGTAACACTTGTCAGTTCAATATTCTTCTTTCAAGGCATCCTGGTAGTGTGGCGGTCTATTCCATTGCCCACTTACACAGGGATCGCCAGTTCGAATCCCCATGTTACCTCCGGCTTGGTCGGGCGTCCCTACAGACACAATTGGCCATGTCTGCGGGTGGGAAGCCGGATATGGGTATGTGTCCTGGTCACTGCACTAACGCCTCCTCTGGTCGGTCAGGGTGCCTGTTCGGGGGGTAGGGGGAACTGGGGGGAATAGCGTGATCCTCTAACGTGCTATGTCCCCCTCGCGATACTCCTCACTGTCAGGTGAAAAGAGGCGGCTGGCGACTCCACAGGGGGTGGAGCAGCGACCGGGACGCCTTAGAAGAGTGGGGCAATTGGCCAGGTACAATTGGAGAGAAAAGGGGGGGGAATCCAAAAAAAAATTGTTATATATGTATATATATATTCTTACTTACTGACTTCACAAATTAAAAAAAAAAACTGGTATTTTGGGCTCCTTTTTTAAGCTGTTCAGTTTTTGTTTTATAATTTGCAAATGGAAAATTGCAATACTCCAAGATGCCTCCATTCACTGAAAAGAACTGGAGGCAAATAAATTACTTGTGGCCAGGAGTTTTGTTGTTGCTGGCAATGCATAATTCGTTCGGATTGTGTTTCCAGGTCTTTGTTTCCTCCAGCAAATCAAGAATAGGGTGACTTGGCAGGCGATAAGTTCGCACAATGTTTTCTTTTGACAGTGTAAATAAATTTACACAGGGAAAAACAAAATGTCCTCTCTCCCTTCTTTCTACGGTGTCTTCTCCGAGTCAAAATAATTGTAGCTACATCGGCAGCGCAGAGTCAAGACATGCTTGTCAGAGGCATCATATAGCACCAACATCTTAGTTGGTAACAGACCTGATAAATCCCAGTTGGGGTTTATTACCATAATCTCAATATTTTGCACTTTGAAAAGGGTAACTCGTATAATTGCATATGCAATGAAGAAGAGGTGCGAAAGTTTTGACCCACCCATTCTTTCATCTCATTCACACAAAGTGCCTATATGTATGTGTGTGTGTGTGTGTATATAGATAGATAGATAGATAGATAGATAGATAGATAGATAGATAGATAGATAGATAGATAGATAGATAGATAGATAGATAGATACCATAGCATAGTCTGCCTTGTCGCATAGTTTAGACAATGTTTATCGCTCAATACTTTAAGAAGCAAAACCTTAGCAAAACCTTGGGCAAAAATGAAATAATTTTGAGAAAAAGGGTAAAAAAGTAAGCTGAGTGTTGACTTGACAATGGTGGGTTGCTACAGCCAAAAAACATACTGTAGAGGAAACATCGGATTATAACATACCACTTTTCCCAGTTTCTGGAAAATTTAGTGTCCCCTGGCTGTTGGCGGCAGTTTAGATTTCTCTCCAAAGAGTTGTGACATAAAGATCATAACACAGGTTGTGGTTCATTATGTTGAGTGACATTTTGGAGTTTATTGCTCCTAACGGGATCACTCTGTGTGGTAACTCTATTGGCTTAGCTGTAGCCATGCACAGGCCGTCCAGCTACTTGTAGGATGCAGCTAGCTTGCTAATAATGCTACCATTCTCTCTGTATGGCAATTTTTCTGATATTTCCACAACTTCTACTTCTGTTGGCTGCACAGGTAAGCAAATATTTAAAAAACAGATTATCATGATGGCTATGAGGAGTACCATATGTTAATATTTTGCACTCCGGCAGTCTAAAAATTGGTAGTTTGTATTGGGAGTCTAGGAACAGAAAGTGAGTGGACTGGTCTTTCCCTTCTCAGCTCATCCCCTCTTTGTGGCTCTTGCTAGCTGTAGCATAGTCAAACCAGGATGAGGCCAGTGATGTAAAGCTTTCCCTCTGGAGTGGGTTAGGCAGACAGCTCAATATGATTGATAACCTCAGATGCACTCAAGGATGTTCTGATATGCACATAAAGTTCTTCGTGTAGCGCACAAGGCCCTCCACCTCAGTAGGCCATGTTGATGCACCTTTGCCTGTTATTTCATTAGGCAAATGTGTGTTGTTGACGTGACATGACATGACATGACATGACGGATGGTCCGTTCTTTTTGGTGTGTGCGTGAGTGGAGCTGAAGGGCATGGGAACAAGAGGGGTCTTCAGGAGTAAACGGTTCGGCCTAAGCTGCTATGAGGAGCTGACAGAACTCCACATGAATAGCTCACCTCTTACCCCATAGATGAAGGCTCTCTCCCTGTTTCCCATCATCCTACGTTTGCAAAGAAATATTGATATTGTAGCAAGCTAGCGTGGAAGGAGTCAAGAGGAAGAGATCTCTTTTTAAATGGCAGCTCCCGTGTCCCATACACCACACAACCCCGGGAGTGCTCTTTTATTTGCCCCAAAAATAGCTGGAGAACAGTAGCTTTCCACCCGAGGTCACTATTAAAAAAAATCAGTCTTAGTCACGGGTCCTATAGTCAGTCAGTCTGTAAAATGGTTGTCTACCCATTCCGAGTTGAACACCCCAAAAGAAACAACACAACAATAACCAAAACATGAACACACATTTGTAGTGAAGGTACCCAAGCTCTCTCCCTTTTGGCAGCGGTGGCTGGCTTGCTGTTCCCTGCTATGGTCAGTGAAGGGTCGTTGCCCGATTCACCCCTCCAGCACCATGGTCAGGGCCTGGAGGTCCCGCTGCTCTGCTGGGGCTAGGTCGGGGAGCACCCGCAAAGCCTTTCCCTCCAATGCCAGAGCCAGGTGGATGTCAGCTTCTTCATTACTCCATCCACTGTGCCATGCCGCTAATTGGACTTGTGAGAGGTACAGCTCTAGCTGTGTCATCCCGTTGTACTTGGGCAGCTTGGCCAGTGTTCTATGTGCAGCATCCCTACCAGTCGCTAGGGGGTGGTCGGTGGCAGTAGGCAGCAGGCGTTCCCTTGTGTTGGCCCTCCTGGCCTCTAGGGGGCGGTGGGGCCACAGTGCACTGGAGACATCAGGGTGGGTTGGAAAACTTCAATCTCTGGTTGGCTCCATCTTTTGTCACACCAGGTTTTCCAAGCGCCAAAGGGTCCACTCAATGTCCCACTCCAGTCTCTGGATCTCCCTCTCCATTCTTCAGTGAAATCCCACTTCGGACACCAATGCGGTGAGCTGGCGTAGAAGAAGGAGTCAAGAGGAAGAGATCTCTTTTTGAATGGCAGCTCCTGTGTCCCATACACCGCACGAGCCTGGGATTACTCTTTTATTTGCCCCCAAAATGGCTGCTTAACAATGGCTTTCCCCCCGAGGTACATCAGTCTTAGTCCCAGTCCTACAGTCAGTCAGGCAGTAAAATGGTCATCTACCCCAGGGGTGGGTAGTCTTATCCAGAAAGTGCCGGTGTGGATGCAGGTTTTTGTTCCAACCAAGCAGTTACACACCTGATCCCGCGAATCAACCAGAAGAGTCTTTATTGAGGAACTTGATTGGGAGACACAGGTGTGTAACTGCTTGGTTGGGACAAAAACCTGCACCCACACCGGCACTTTCTGGATAAGATTGCCCACCCCTGGTCTACCCAGTTCGAGTCGAACCCCCACACAAGCAACACAACAATAACCAAAACATGAACACAACATCACTAAAACACAATTTTAACATGAACGTTAACAGTTCCATCAGCCTTTGCGCTCCCCCAGCGCAGAAGCTCCGCCCGTCAGAGCGGTCCCCTCATCCTGTCGCTACATTAATAATATCCCATTTAATTTTGGATTCACCCTTAAAAGTCAGTTTAATTAAACTTTGTTAACCATATTTCATAATTTCAGCTGTTTCTAAATGCAATTTAGATAATTTTTCTCTCAAGCCGCCTCACCCTGATACAAAGCAGATCCCCACTCAGTTCAAGATAACACTTGTTGATAATGAATAATCTTTTCTCATTTGCTTCAAGGCTGTAGCCCAGCACGGAAAGCTTCCTGAAAGTGTGCCATTACCACTGAGTTGTATAAATGGTGCAAAAACTTGTCTCTCAAAGGTTACACACTTATTTTATTTTCTACACGTGATTGAAAGCTTTTGGGCGTCAATGTAGTTACAGTACATGACCTGTGTGATTATGGTTAGTGCTGATATCCCCATCACTCTCCTTCATGTCTCCCTCCCATGTTTTGTTTCTTTAACTTAGAAACATCATGTGGGTTTGTGTTGAATCAGTGACCCAGAAGAAGAAATGTGGCAAGATGCCAAGCATTGATGCTTTTACCCACTATGGTGGCAGATGACTCACCTTCTTGCTTTGCTCTTTTATGTGCATGTCTGCATTGGTGTCTGCATGTATGTGTGCATGTTCTAGGATTACTAATCATCCTAGGATGTAGACATTATATAAAACATTACATAACTGCACACCCATTGAATCGTCAGGGGTGAATGAGACGCGAGTGTAATTCAAAGACATTTTTTTACTGAACTCTGCAAAATGATTAAAAGTTGAACAAGCTGGTCTCGCATGCTGAATTTATGCTGATAATGAAGGCTCCTGTGGCAGACTCGGCATGTCAAATGCCTAGGCCTGCTGGTTTGATATCAAACTAATTATAAACATCACAAACATAATCATACTCTCATGATACCAATCATAATAAATCAACATGTAACGGACAGTTTCAATCTCCCCCCCCCAATTGTATGCGGCCAATTACCCCACTCTTGGCTGCTCCACCCGTTCTGCTGATCCGGGGAGGGCTGCAGACTACCACATGCCTCCTCAGATACATTTGGAGTCACCAGCCGCTTCTTTTCACCTGACAGTGAGGAGTTTCACCAGGGGGATGTAGCACGCAGGAGGATCCCGCTATTCCCCCCAATTCCCTCTCCCCACCAAACAGGCTGATAGCTAGCCTAGCTAACCTCCTGAGCTACCGTCGGAGGTAACACGGGGATTCGATCCAGCGATCTCTGTGTTGGAGGGACAGTTTCAGTCCTAAGTGGTGATTGGCTAGGTCGCACTCAAAACAGTCGTACGATACACGATAAGCATACAACTATGACTGCATTACTGTTGATCTGTTTTTAGTTCTTATCAATGCTAGACTCCTATAACTACATTACTTTGGAGGAGTTTGTAGGGGTAAATAATTTTTAGAATTATCATTCATCTGATTTTCTTTAAAAACACAAAAAAATGGACGTCAGCATTCTTTTGTTTACAAAAATGTGTTGCTAAACGTGTTATTAACTCATTTGTGCTCACAGTGGAAGTTTTGCACACTGCTCAAATCTAAAGAAAATAGTGGATTCGACCAAGGCGTTCAATTACAATACTTGTTTTTATTGTGCTTTTTTTTTTGTCTCTGCACACAAGAAGTTATGTTTTTATAGATTCCTTATATTTTTCGGGGGAAAATAATCAATTCATACTTAACTTGGATGATTTTCACATGGCATTGGTCTGTTATATAAGGAAAGTGAAAATCATCTCAGTTGATTAATATCTGCCTGTTGCTTAAATAGCTTCTTAGCCAGTTCTGAACCACCCCTCTGATACCATACCTTTACAATTTGTCTATTAATTTATTGTGATCAATAGTGCCAAAAGCTTTTTTTAAGGTCCATAAATATTCCCACAGCAAGCATTTTTTGGTCTATATAGTTATTTCTTCAATGAATTCAATGAGCGCCCGAGATGTGGATGTTTGGTTGAAACCCGTGAATTTGTCTAGTCTAGCAGCAAATAGTTTTTCTAATATTTTTTTGCTTTGAACGTTACCAGATTGAAAGGACATGTTATAGGTGTGGGTTAGTGGTTTTGCAATACCTTCGTTTACTTTCTTAACTATTGTCATATCAGTATCCTTCCAGTCGGTAGATTTTTTGTTCTCACATTTGTTTACAATGTCCACGATTTCCTTCTCTTCTACTGCTCTAACAAAAATGGAACTTGGATTTCTGTCCTCATAATCACTACCATTCCCCTCTGTGATCGTTTGTGTGTCATTGATTTTTTTCTGCCAGTTTTGGGCCCACGTTTACAAAGACTCTGTTGAAACCATTGACCACGTCCTCCATGTTATTTATAGTCTTATGTTCTTCTGTAAAATATTGCTGTAAAATAAAGCTTCACCTCACACTATACATAACTATGCTTGTTAAATGTAAATCACGGCTTCTTACCTCTCTTTTTTTCCTTCACAGGGAAGGCAGCACCAGTATTTTGAACAACCTGCTGTCCAGAATGGAGCAGTACGCCAACAACCTGGAAAACCTGGTAGAGGAGCGAACACAGGCCTATTTGGAAGAAAAAAGAAAAGCTGAAAATCTCCTCTACCAAATCCTGCCACAGTAAGACAAATTAAAATGACTTACTTTTTTTTTTCCATTCATACTTTTGTACCTTAATCTCAGAAGTGACAACATGGTGCGAATATTACAAGTATGGCTCGGCAACACTTGGTCAACTGCATTAATTTCCTATATTAACGGAGGTCTCTGAAATCCCTCCCTGTATGGGCATTTTTCAGCAGATACACATATCCCCATTGTACAGTCTGATAAAAGGAGAAAAGGAGAAAAAGACAATTGACAGGGAGGCACCTCATTAAGGAGAACTAAAAGAATAGACAGGATGTGGGGGTGAGACGGCCTGATAACACCACCATCTCAATTAGCAGGGATCCTCACTTCACTTCTTAAACAGTCTTTCTCGGTGCTGTTGTCTCACTAATTTACCCCTCTTCTACACGTCAAAATATCCTCCTTAACTCCAGACGTCATGACGCACTAGCAACCTGAGAGAAAGGACAACTGCCATATCTCGCAGTGCTTGCGAATTAAGCCAGTTAGCCACTGCTAAAAACAAATTGTCTGATGGCACTGGTATTAACCATCATTAATACCATCTATGTTTTGGATGAAACTCATATAGGTAGCCTCAGGGATGAACAACATCACAACCAAAGCAACAAATTACCGCTGTAGGAAAAAAACTGAGCTTTTACATGAGAGCCTACAATTGTGTTTTTTTTTTAAAATCTTTTTTATTATTTTAAACATTGTATTATGATATATTTAAATGATTTGTTTTTCATTACTTGGTACAATTCACCTAAATGCACCTCTATGGATTTTTTGGTCAAATTGCATTTCTGACCTTCTTTGTACACAGCTCTGTAGCGGAGCAGCTAAAGCGAGGGGAGACGGTGCAAGCGGAGGCATTTGACAGCGTCACTATTTACTTCAGTGACATTGTGGGCTTCACGTCCCTATCAGCCGAGAGTACGCCGTTACAGGTATAGTCTGACATCCTTGTTCACTGCCGTCATTTTTACCGTTTACCCCCCTCAAGGATGATGACTCCTCTCTTTTTTTCAACTGTGCTTGTCTGTCACTACCGCAGCCTTTTGCTGGAAAAAAAAAATGGCAAGGATTTTGAGATGACTATGAATACTCAATAATCCAGTTAAGGAAATCACATAAAGTTGAATCAGTTCATCTGGACACAACATTTATGGACAGAAATGTTTCATCACTCATCTAAGTGACCTCTTCAGGCTCAACTGACTGCAGGTTTCCTACACCCCTTATAAACAACACAGTGGCATAACAACCGAAACCAACGATCAGTTTCATATGCACATACGTCACCATTAACTAGAGTTCCAATGGCCATGTGTACTATTCAAAAAGGATTTGGGAATAGTTACAATCACAGCACTAAAAGATGGCGACAGATGTACTCTTAGCCCCCCCCCCCCCCGTTCAAGGATGGTCGTTCCCTTTTCGTATAGATGACCTCTTTGACTCCCCATTCAAACCAGTACCTCCTTATCAAGGATGTGCACATCCTCATCCTTGAAAGAGTGGCCACTGGCCTGTAGATGGGTGTAGACTGTGGAGTCCTGGCCTGATGTGTTAGCTCTCCTGTGTTGTGCCATCCTCTTCTCCAGCGTCTGTTTGGTTTCCCAGGGTACAAGTCACTGCAATCCTCCTGGCACTTAACAGCGTACACTATATTGCACTGCTTGTGCCGGGGGACCCGATCCTTGGGATGGACCAACTTCTGGCACAGCACGTTTTGACGTTTGAAAGCAACTGAGATGCAGTGTTTGGAAAATACACGTCTCAACTTTTCCGCCACTCCCGCCACATGTGGAATCACCACTGGTTTACGTTTAGGAAGCTGTTGTCCTTCTCCTCTCTTCGATTGGCTGGTGCACTGTTTGGGTGTCTTCCTGGTTTTGACAAAACGCCCAGTTAGGATAACCACACTTAACCAGGGCCTGTTTAATGTGGAAATTCTCCCCTTCCCCACCCGCTGCATTGGTAGGGACGTTGTCAGCTCGGTGATTCTGCCTCCTGATGACTCCTAGTTTGTGCTCCAGTGGATGATGAGTCAAACCTTAAGTACTGATCAGTCTGCGTTGGTTTACGGTAAACATCAACAAGTACATCTGTCACCATCTTATAATGCTGTGGTAGCAACCATCCCCCAATCCTCTGTGAATAGCACACACTGCCATTGTAACTCTAGTTAATGGTCATGCCTATTTGCACATGAAACCGATCGTTGGTTTCGGTCATTATGCCACTGTATTGTTCATAAGGGTGGGGATACCTGCAGTCAGTTGAGACTGAAGAGGTCACTTAGATGAGTGATGAAACGTTTCTCTCAATAAACTTTGCGTCCAGATGAACTGATTCACTTTCCCTGATTTTGAGGTGACTTAAAAAAGGTTATCCAGCTGTTATAACCACATTCTCTGTGAAAAAGCACTTCCCTCAATGTGCATTGCGATTATTCAAAGATGGGAAAAGCTCCTATATGACTGCTCTCACTGCTCATTCTTGTGGCATGAAATGACACAACTGCAGCAAATCCACATTTCCAATTCATGCAGAAGTGAAGTGTCCTGCGCTATCAAAGTGTCTACCTACATTGTTTCTTATAGTTCCCACAGATAGTGTTCCCACACACAGGCTGCCCAAAATAGTAGGGTTGTTCGAGGCAGTAGAGTTGACGCAGAGTTGAGTCACATAATGCCACGGCAGTGAATGTTTGTGGATGTTATCACAGCTCCGCACCGCATCCGGACACACGTTTCCAAGTTAAAATGATCAGTCTAACACCATTCGATGTAGGGCAGGGGTCAAGAAAACGTTCTCTCTTTATTTCTTCTCCTTATAGATAGTCATATTCTATTGAAGTTTAACGGAAGATGAAACGAAATTGATAAAATGACCATTGTAACATCTTAAAAATTGAGCGTTGGTTCGTGAAATCATAGTTTTTCCAAACCTACAGGCAAAACTGTCGCTGGGTTTATGCCAATTCCACCTCTTGTGAAAAAAAACTCGAGAGTGTCTTGAATCCAGTCATAGTCACACAAGTGAAATGACCAAGGATTGGTCATATTGTCTGGCGGCATGTCCAGGATGTCTCCCCGCCTTCCGCCCAGTGACTGCTGGGATAGGCTCCAGCATCCCCGCGACCCTGAGAGCAGGATAAGCGGTTTGGATAATGGATGGATGGATGTCTCAAAAGATAGAACTGTTGAATAAGATAAAATAATCTCGCCCTGGTAACCCTAGTGTGTATAGGAATAAAAGATTTTTTTGCACGATACTAGATATAGTAAAAATATGCATCACTTGTTGAGAAGAAATTGTTTCCCAGTGTATTAGTTAATGTCTTAGTGCAGCAAACCCCCCCCCCAACTCTACTTGGCCAATTACCCTATTTCCCGAGCTGTCCTGGTTGCTGCTCCACCCGCTCTACTGATCCGGGGAGGGCTGCAGACTACCACATGTCTCCTCTGATACATGTGGAGTCACCAGCCGCTTCTTTTCACCTGACAGTGAGGAGTTTTGCCAGGGGGATGTAGCATGTGGGAGGATCACGCTAGCTCTCCCCAGTTCCCCCTCCCCCCACGAACAGGCACCCTGACCGACCACAGGAGGCGCTAGTGCGGGGACCAGGACACATACCCACATTACGTCAGTAGGGACGCCTGACCAAGCTGGAGGTAGCACGGGGACTCGAACCGGCGAGCCCTGTGTGGGTAGGCAATGGAACAGACTGCTATGCTAACTGAACGCTCCAGTGTAGTAAATTCTTACAGCCAAACTAAACCACTTGAACACACTGTCATTATTTAGCAGTGTGCACAGTCACATTTTCAAACGTGATGGGGCAAAGAAATAGCAAAAAGTATTTTTGAGTAAGCGCTCTCCTCATTTCCCGAAGTATCTGAGATATTGCCTTACACTTCTGTTTTGAATAAGCGATAACTGTTACAAGTAGTCACTGATACTTGTAATGTTTCAATTTAATTAGTAACGTTCATTCTTCCAACTTCCAACTATATGTAAAGCAAGCTGTTACCTGGCAAAGAGTCACTCAACTGAATTTTGACTTGCAGACTTTGAAAGTGAATGTCAAACACTTTGTACTTTGTCTTATGTCAATGACAGCCCTCTTACATAACTACTTTTTCATGTAACTTGTTCGATTCAGTTCGTTTGTTTGTTTAATGTGTCCCTAGTATTTCATCTTTTGGTCAGTTTTATGTTCACGGAAATGTGTTCTTGTCAGTGATCCAGCTGGCTGTTGGTCCAACTAGTGACTGTGAGAAGCTCAAGAGTTCAGTGCAGACAGACAGTCCATCAAATCCCTCAGTCCATCAACACACAACCTAAGTCCAACATTTCAGACAAAAATAACCATGTTGGACTTTTGCCTTTCTTTGTTTAGCAATTCTGCATCAAAACTCAAGTCATGATCTGATCAGTTCACATGGTGGTCAAGTCCAAAACTCCTTTCCTGGTTTTTTTCTGTGCTGTTGCTTTGCTATAGTGGTAGTTTTACTGAAACATATCTGTCTCTTTCTCAAGGTTGTGACATTGCTCAACGATCTCTACACCTGTTTTGATGCCATTATTGATAACTTCGATGTTTATAAGGTAAGTCTGCTTGATTATTGTTGCTTGTAGTTAGTTACTTACACTAATGTCTGCTATTATATTATATTTCATAATGTTTTCCCTCATTACTTTCATGTTAAATGTGATACTTGGTGGACCTATTCACAGTAAGCTGAAAATAAGCTGAAAAATGTATGGCATGGCTGGCCCTAGTTGGCAATTAACCTTCAATCCTGACAGTGTGGGTGTGATGACCTGTCCATTGAGCAACACACAAATACAACAGAAATGCATTATATATTTTTGGTTCTGGAATACTGACGTAATCAGTTGTATTTGGCTGTCTGTATGCAAGTGAAATAGTTGTGTAAAGTTAAAGAAATAATTTAGACTTCTTTCCCCCAGCAAATTCTTTTGCAGAAGGTGTATTATGCTGCAGTATTATCAGGATGTGACTTTTTCTAAACACGTCAGCTTTCTGTGCTGCTTTCCCATCAGGTGGAGACCATTGGAGATGCATATATGGTGGTGTCAGGGCTCCCGGTGAGGAACGGGAAGCTTCACGCCAGAGAGATTGCTGGGATGTCGCTAGCTCTCTTAGAGCAGGTCAAAACATTCAAGATCCGACACAGACCCAACGACCAGCTAAGGCTCAGGATAGGAATACACACAGGTTTGTCTTTCCTGACAGATTCCTCGAGAGAGGCTTACTAAAGAAGTACGAAACCGGATGTGGGTATGTGTCCTGGTTGCTGCACTAGTGCCTCCTCTGGTCGGTTGGGGCGCCTGTTCGGGACTGGGGGGGAATAGCGTGATCCTCCCACGCGCGACATCCCCCCGGTGGAACTCCTCACGGTCAGGTGAAAAGAAGCGGCTGGCGACACCACATGTATCGGAGGAGGCATGTGGTAGTCTGCAGCCCTCCCCGGGTAGAGCAGCAACCGGGACGGCTCGGAAGAGTGGGGTAATTTGGCAAGTATAACTGGGGAGAAAAAGAGGGAAAATTCAAAAAAAAAGAAGAAAAAAAAGAAAATAAATAAAATTATCTGACTTGTTTCTTGCAAATAGCTTGATGACATCACGACAAGGTTTTGCATTGGCTCCATTTTTCCGTATCGATAATGGAAAGTTAAAGTTAAGATTATTAATAATTTTGAACTCTAAGGCTCAAAGTTCGTAGCTTCTTCAAGCCAAACTGGGAGACTTCAATAGGATTTAGGTTCTGTCTAGTACTAAAAAAAAGATAATAATTAAAAGAAAATCCAGGTCTTAATGTTTCGACTGACTGATTTACTTTTTGCTCTGTACTGTCTGAGACTTATTTTATAGGCGCTTATGAAAGATTGTCACCATAGCATTTAGACTATGGCAGAACTGTTTATATTCTTTTTCACACAAAGATGGACCTTTGACAAATGTGTGAAAGCTGGTACTTTGCAATTCCAGAGTAAACAAAGCACCCTGAGCATAGTTTCATTTTAATTATAACTTTGTGGTCCCGTGTCAAAAAGGCAAGTAAGCCTGTTGTTGTTGATCGTTTACTGTTTACTGGACACTGTTTTAGGCTCCTCTATTTTATTTTAAATATAGCCGGCTTCTGTTTTATAGGACCTGTCTGTGCTGGGGTAGTTGGTTTGAAAATGCCCAGATATTGTTTATTTGGCGATACGGTCAACACAGCTTCTCGAATGGAGTCGAACGGAGAAGGTGAGTCATAATTTCAGAGGTCTTTCTCCTTTTACTGTCTATATCCCTTTTCAGGCTATTTATGTTGTCCGCTGCATTAAACAATGTTTGAACACAGCGCTCATTATTTGAGGTTATTTGTTATTTGTAATTTGGCCTTGTTATTGGCCCTGTGATGGACTGGTGGCCTGTCCAGGGTGTCTCCCCGCCTGCCACCCAATGACTGCTGGGATAGGCTCCAGCATCCCCGCGACCCTGAGAGCAGGATAAGCGGTGTGGATAATGGATGGAATGGAATTTGGCTTCGTTTATTGCTGTGTTCTGCATATGTAAGACTTGTTATGGATTTCATTGCTTTCTTTACTGAAATCTGTACTGACAGTACATCCGGTACCCAAGAAGGTGGGTGAGCTCTCCCACTTCATTTTAGCATATGTACCAAATTTGTACCAACAATACAAATTAGTTAAAGGTGCGATGTGTAACATCTTAGCTTTCATGAAGCATAACATTACTAGTAAATAGAAGCTGGGGTTTCTGAACACAACTGGTTGAAACAAAGGGAGTGGACTCTCAGTCCCCCTCTTTCAGATTTTTATACTGGGGGGCACGGTGGCCCAGTGGTTAGCGCTGTTGCCTCACAGCAAGAATATCCTGGGTTCGAACCCCAGGCTGTCCCAGGTCCTTTCTGTGTAGAGTTTGCATGTTCTCCCCATGTCTGCATGGGTTTCCCCCGGGCGCTCTAGTTTCCTCCCACTATCAAAAAGACACGCACGTTAGGGTTAATATCCTGTCTGTGCCCCTGACCAAGGCAATAGGAAGAAATAAAGGCAATAGGAAGAAATAACTGGAGTTGGTCCCCAGGTGCTGCAGCTGCCCACTGCTCCTAGCTACACAGCTAGGATGGGTTAAATGCAGAAAGTAAATTTCATTTGTATGGTATGTACAAAATGACTAATAACGAGTATTCCATTCTATCACCCCCCCAAAAAAAATAAGCTTGGTTTGCACTCCCGGTCCTCAGCAGACGATGCATCAATCACAGTAAACAATATCTACCAAGGACGTTAAAAAAGAGCAGATGGCAGCTACCTGTCTGATCTATTTGTTTGTCTTGCTTGCTTTGATTTGTTATTGTTATTCACATCTCTGAACAATGGAGGGCAAGGTTTGACGAGAATTACCAATAGTACTTTAGATAGGTCAACATTTTTTTTTTTTTAGCTGAGAGAGTATCATTATCACCCATCACATATTCAGTGATGAATGGTGTTGAAGTGGTGCCCTACATTTCAAAAACATTTACATTCTGCATCTTGAATTGTTATTTTTGTTCAAATAAGTGTTTTAAGCATTGGGCAGTAGAGATTTTCTACATAGTGTATAAATAACAATATCCTGAAATAATGAAGAACCTACTCAAAATAATGTCCCTTGACCCTTGATTTAAATTTTGGATAATGGTGAGTTGCTTTGGAAACAAGTGAAATAGTATGACATTGTTGAGTCTTTTGCCCCTTACTTCATGAAAATTAAGGTTTTGAGCGAGGGTATGGGATTTGATGACTTGATAGGAAAAAACGAATAATTGCACTGACATTATTACTCTTAACTGGCCTTGACAGGAACTAGCGTAATGATATGATGGTTGGATATTTCGTGCGCAGCTCATCACATATATCGATCAACTACCGAGTCGTTTCCTGTATTGTGCCTCCACTTGTAAATAATTGATAGCACTTACAGTCCGGGCCCTCACCCAGTGATAAACCATTCAAAACGAACCTTCAATGTAAAGGAATCACACCACACATCTCAAGGTTATGCACACTGACTGGACACAAAAATAAAAATCATTACTGTTATTAGAAAATTCAATGCGGATGCTTTTTGCTAGCTGCGAACACGTTACTAAATCTCACTTCAGATTTTCCTATTATTGTTTTCTGATGTGTATTCTCGAGGTCTGTAACGGAGCAATGGTAATGGTTGGTCCTCTCAATCTTTTTTTGAAGCCTTGAAGATCCATTTATCCTCAGCCACCAAAGAAGTGCTGGACGAGTTTGGCTACTTTGACCTCCAGTTACGAGGGGACGTAGAAATGAAGGTACGGCTCCAAAATTAATTTTATTGAGAGGATATTTTACTTAAATGGAGAAAAACAGAAAAAAAATTGCAAGTAGGTGCTTGGGGTGCTCAACTTGAAAAGCAAAGATAGACAGTCATATGCAGATCTTCAGTTCAAATCCCCATGTTACCTCCAGCTTGGTCGGGCGTCCCTACAGAAACAATTGGCCATGTCGGCGGGTGGGAAGCCGGATGTGGGTATGTGTCCCGGTCGCTGCACTAGCGCCTCCTCTAGTCGGTCAGGGTGCCTGTTCAGGGGGGAGGGGGAACTGGGGGGAATAGCGTGATCCTCCCACGCGCTACATCCCCCTGGTGAAACTCCTCACTGTCAGGTGAAAAGAAGCAGCTGGCGACTCCACATGTATCAGAGGAGGCATGTGGTAGTCTGCAGCCCCCCCCGGATCGGCAGAGCGGGTGGAGCAGCGACCGGCACAGCTCGAAGGAGTGCAGTAATTGGCAAGATACAATTGGGGAGAAAAAGGGCAAAAGCTTCCAAAAAAATCCAAAATAAAAAAAGACAATCATGTGCAAAAGCCACAAAAAACAAACATGCAACTTATCTGCAAGAGTTTGGCTATTTTTCCTTTTTTTAAGACTCCGAACATTAAATAACGATGCCCCTACATATGACTTTGTCATAGCCTAATTTTAATTTTGAGAATATTTGTATAACTTTTTGGGTGGAGGGATTTAAAAAAAAATTTTCTTTGGAAGGTAACTTTCAACAGGCCAGAGTGAGTGTCAGCTTTGTACTAAAATGAATGGCAGCCTCCAAGAGGATATTACCCCAAACCCTGCTACATCTGTGTTGATAAACCTATCGATTGGTGTGTCTTTCCAGGGCAAAGGCAAAATGAGAACCTATTGGCTTCTTGGGGAGAAAACTGATGTGTATGTTATTTGAGAGGCCTGCTGATGAGATGGCGGCAGCAGCACAAGTGGAGACAACTACAAAGGCTCCGGTGGCCAAGCCACTACTTTATTTGTTCTAGAATAAGTCTGCATAGGTGATTCCCCACAGCAAAAAAAAAAACCATCATACTTTTAGACAGAATACAGGGGGAACTTCAGGTATGTTTATTACCTGCATACTGTAACTGCAAAAAAAATAAATTGTAAAAGTTGTTTTTTTGTATGAAGAACCTTTCTGTCCCGAGAGTACTTTTCAAAACGATAAATTCTTATTTTTTGTGATTTCTATATTACAATTTGTATGATGTGTTTGGGAGTCAATGGTGTATTAATGTTTCCTTGAAACATTTTTTTGAGGGTGGGAGGCACAGTGTTACGATTGATGTCAATGCAGAGGTCAGCGTTCAACAGTGGTGTTATACAGTATAAGATGATATGTATATATGTATATCCAAGATACTGTAAGATATTTTGTTCAATAAACCGAGTAAAACACTCATTTGTTTCATTTGTCTGCCAAGCACTATTTCCATCATCGGTCGTTTGTGTTTTTAGAGTGATTGTCTCTTTGTGTTTTCTTCAACACATACCAGCTGGGAAAATAACTCATGTTAACCACAGAGCTGATACTTGAAATTAGATGTTTTTGTCTTGACATACTAGTGCTTAAAATAAGGCTTCTAGCCTTGAAGTGGATGTTTTCTAGTTAAAAATAACTCAAAGAAAATTGCTCATCAAGACAAGACAAACAACATTTACTTGAATTAAGTCAAAGGATCTTCCTTAGAAAACACGAGATAATCTATTTATACTAAAAACAAGACCGACTAGATTTTGAATCTAAATATAAGGTTATTAAATTTGGTTAGCTCTGCAGTTTTTGCAGTTTAAAGTTACAGTGAAAGTCAATATTCAAACAAATGGGGCTTAAATTGTCTACATCTATTTTAATGATTATCACACAATTTGTGCATTGCACAATGAGCTGATAATCAGAATAAAACCCTTCTCTTAAGGTATGGACCAGAAATAACTGATGGTATATATGCATGACATTGACTCTTGAGGTAGGTGTGTCATCTATACTCCATTGCTGTCCAGGAACTGGTATCAAGGTGGGGTGCCTGAGCAGTGAAGATCTCTATTTAGTGTTGGTAGGAGCTCCCAGCTACTCAGTAACCCCTCCCTCTGCTTTTAAAGAACCTCTCTTTCCCCTAAGCACAGCTATGTACAAATGGGTTTTTTTTTTTTTTTTTTTTGTATAATATTTCTGGATCAAACACTCTGGGTCATTGTCTTGATGCATGCTCAATAATCCAGGTAGGAAAAATCAAAGAAGGTTGAATCAACCCGATTTAATCTTCTTTGACTCTGGATCATTGCTACACAATATTAAAGGACGCCTATCACTCTGTCCCTCGTGCAGCCTTGGGCCCCTCTGATCACTGTCTGACTCACCTTATCCCAACCTACAGGCAGAAACTAAAATCTGCAAAGCCTGTGGTTAAAACTGTGAAGAAATGGACCAATGAGTCAAAACTGGAGGTTCAGGCCTGCTTTGACTGAACTGACTGGAGTGTTTTGAGGCTGCATCTACAGACCTGGACGAACTTACTGACACTGTGACATCTTACATCAGCTTTTGTGAGGATATTCTATATGTGCCCAGCAAAACCTTCTGTACCTTTAACAACAATAAGCCCTGGGTCTCAGCTAAACTCAGGCAGCTTCGACAGGCCAGCGAAGAAGCCTACAGCAGTGGCGACAGGATCTGGTATAACAAAGCCAGAAATACACTCACAAAGGTGATCAGAGGGCAAAAAAGTGCTATCCTGAAAAGCTGAAAAACAAGTGTTCTGTCCATGACCCATTATCAGTCTGGAGCAGTTTGAAAGAGATTAACAACTACAGGAGACCATTCCCGCACACTGCAAGGAACCATCAACTGGCTAATGAACTAAATGGGTTTTACTGCAGGTTTGAAAATCAAACTTTCACAAACTTCAGCCTCTCCCACAACACACAACCAACTGCACCCCTGCCAGGCTCTCTCTCCTCCCTACCGAACCCCCAATCGCGCTCAGGATCTGTGTTGAGGACGTGCACCAGCTCTTCCAGAGACAAGACCAGGAAGGCACCAGGCCCGGATGGCGTGTCACCCTCCTGTCTTAAAGTCTGTGCTCACCAGCTGGCCCCCATTTTCACACTGATCTTCAACAGATCACTGGAGCTGTGTGAAGTCCCCTCCTGCTTCAAGAGCTCTACTATCAACCCGGTCCCCAAGAAACCCTGTATCACAGGATTAAATGACTACAGGCCCATTGCCCTAATGTCTTTGGTCATGAAATCCTTCAAGAGACTGATGTTGGCCCTGAAGGAAATCACAGGCCCCCTGCTCGGCTCCCTGCAGTTTGCCTCCTGAGCAAACACGTCAGTGGATGATGCAGTCAAGTCAAGTCAATTGTATTTGTATAGCCCAATATCACAAATTACGAATTTGCCTCAAGGGGCTTTACAGCAACACAACACCCTGTCCTTAGACCCTCGCATCGGATAAGGAACAACTCCCTAAAAAAAATCCTTCAACAACATGCGATTGCACTACATCTTCCAACACCTTGCCTCCCTAGGGCCATACTCGAGGGTCCTGTTTGTGGACTCAGCTCAGTGTTCAACACTATTGTCCCAGATGTCCTCCACTCCAAACTCACCCGGCTCACTGTACCAACCCCCATCTGTCAGTGAATTAAAAACTTTCTCACAGACAGGAGGCAGCTGATGAGGCTGGGGAAAATCACATCCAGCACCCGGACAATTAGCACTGGCGCCCCCCAGGGATGCGTACGCTCTCCTCCACTCTTCTCCCTCTTCAAAAATTACCGCACTTCAGGCAACCCATCTGTTAAACTCCTGAATTTTGTGAATGATGCAACCATCACTGGCCTTATCTGGGATGGAGACGAGTCTGCATATAGACAGGAGGTTGATCAGCTGGCCCTCTGGTGTGACCATAAAAACCTGGAACTGAACACGCTGACAACAGTGGAGATGACAGTGGACTTCAGGAGGAGTCCCTCAACACTGTCACCCCTCACCATACTCAACAGCACAGTGTCTATGGTGAAAACCTACAGATTTCTGGGTTCCACAATCTCCCACGACCTAAGGTGGGCATCCAACATCGACACAATGATCAAAAAGACCCAGCAGAGGACGTACTTTCTCTGCCAGCTCTATAAATTCAATTCATCCATTACTGTCTGGTTTGGTTTGGCCACTTAACAGGACAGGGACAGACTACAATGGACAGTTAGTTCTGCAGAGAAAATCATTGCTGCCAACCTGCCCTCCATTCAGGACTTGTATACCTCCAGACTCAGGAGACCATCAGGCAACATCACTGGAGACCCATCACGCCCTGGTCACAACCTGTTCTAACATCTCCCCTCTGGCAGGTGCTACAGAGAACTGTACCCCAAAACAACCAGATACAAAAATAGTTTCTTTCCGCAGGCTGTCATTCAAATGAACGCTTAACAATGTCAAATAATCCAACCATTTTGGATATACTGTACTGTACATTGTATGTATACTGGTACGCTCTGTCATGTCGAGCTACCTCAGCCATGTATGTAAGTAACCTGCTAACATCTACTTCAGCATCTCTGATATATTCTCTGCACCATTGCACTTCATCGCCTCTTATTTCACCTGTATATTGTCAATCCATGTGTATATATCTGAAGATCGTTGTGTTGTAGTGTTGTTATTCTATGGTAAGTACACCAAGTCACGAAACCGGAGTCAAATTCCATGTAGTGTAAACCTACATGGCTAATAAACATGATTCCGATTCTGATCATTTTTTAAAATAAAAATGGCAAAAACAATACTGGACAAAGAACAACAATTCTTAATTTCTCAGGTTTTGATGCTTTTCAAATATCACTCCAAACTTTTTCAAACAATCCATGCCGCAATACACATGCAAACATGAACAGCTCTTAACACACCATGGCTGAGCAATATGGACAAAATCAAATATCACAGTATCTTTGACTGTATACCTAAATATCAGTATTGTGGGGGATGGTTATTGGTGCTTTCACACAATATTTACATTCAAGAGATTTTTTGATAAATAGTCATTAGTAATGTGAATGTGACGACCAAGTGGCAAATAACAGCTAAAACAGTCTAGTAAGTTCAGGAAACTGCATCCCTTTACTGTAATGCAGTCTTCAAAACCAGGAAAAGACAACACCTACGTCATATCACCACGTTAGTCTCATATCACGATACAGATATATCGATACATTGCCCAGACTTACTGTAACACCAAGAGGCCTTCATGTATCACCAGTTTAACAGCTCAATTCCACAACATCATCGAGTAAGTTACGCTAATCATCATGATGTGGACGCCAACCTGCAAGAGGCAGCAACGTGCCTCAGGGCATCTAGCCTGCCGGAAATGCAGAAGAAGAACCTATTAATGCTCGTGCACGTAGCATCTTTTCGCGGGAAATCTGCTTTTGTATCTGCCATGGAAACAAGCAAGGAAACACCGCGGCGAGAATCACCTGGAAGACTCCTTGCAAATCCTGGTAAGTAGCCAGCTAGCCAAAGTTAACGAAATATTGACCCTGTCTTCCTGCATACACAGCTTTATAGGGTGTAATTTTCTGCATACTGTTTCAGTCATGCTGTAGTATGTTACAGGGTTTCCCCTACCATTATAACACTTGGGACTCTAGTTTCCAGGTCACAGCCCAGTTGATGGCACTAACGTCACAAGTCTATTTATGGTGTGGCCAATACTTTTTTTACTAACTTCGGGACATGCTACGCTGGAGGTAATTGGGCACAATGGAGGCACAGTTGTAAAATGAAGGAATAAACTATCAGTAGGAGTAGTGGGTGCTGTCTTCAATTACGGCCGATAAAATCAGCTTCTCCCATTCCCTTTAAAAGCAGCGCACTCTCTGTCATGGCGAATTGCCTATTTCATAATGGATAGCGGAAGGCCAGACCGGCTAAGGCAGAAAAGCCTCTCCCAGGAGGAAACTGATGTCCTTATTCGGGAGGTTCAGAGTCGCCAAGTGTGCATATATGGCACCTCTACTGTGTGGAGTCCCTCAGGGGTCTGTCCTTGGGCCAATCCTCTTCTCTTTATACATGCTTCCTCTTGGTCATGTTTAGTCACTTTCAAGACATGTCATACCACTGTTATGCCGATGATACTCAGATCTATTTCTCTGCCAAATCCAACAACCTGAATCAACTGTCCTCCCTCCAAGATTGCTTAGCTGCCACCAAAGACTAGATGTCCCTTAATTTCCTCCATTTAAACCCCGACAAAACTGAAGTTCTCTTAATTGGTCCTGAGAACTTTGCCACTGCAGTTGATCAGTTTATTGGTCCACTTCATTCAAACATCAAACTTACTGCTAAAAATGTTGATATCATCTTTGACCACAATATGTCTTTTGATCACTATGTTACTAAACTTGTCTAATCCTGTTTTGTTCAGCTAAGAAATGTGGCAAAAATTAGAAATATTTTGTCTTTTAAGGATATCAAAACATTAATTCGCACTTTCATTTTCTTCCGTCTCGATTAATGTAACTCCCTCTACTCTGGCCTCATCCAAGCTACTTTAAATCGTCTATAGTTGGTTCAGAATACAGCTGCTAGACTGCTAGACTACTAACTAGAACTAGTCATTGGTCCCATATTACCCCTATTCTTGCATCCCTCCACTGGCTTCTTGTAAAATTCAGAATAATCTTTTAAGATCTTGTGGATTACATTTGAAGCACTGCGTGATCTTGCCCACAGTTACATTTCTGATCTTCTCATTCCTCATTCCACTTCCCGACCACTCCAATCCTCAAACCTCTGTCTTTTGTCCATCCCTCAGTCCAACTGCAAAACAAAAGGTGACAGCGCCTTTGCAGTTTTAGCCTCAAGTCTCTGCAATAATCTTAACCAATCCATTAGAGTTACTGAATCTTTGGACTGTTTTAAGTGGCTTCTAAAAACCCATCTTTTCAGGCCTGCCTGCCTTGTTTTGGTTCATTTTTAGCTTGGTCTGTTACTGCCCTTGCCATGTTTTATAATCATTCAATTTATTCATATTTTGTGTATTGAGTGTAAAGCACTTTGTAACTGTATGTTTTTAAAAGTGCTAGATAAATAAAACTTTGCTTGCTTGGTTGTTCTAATAAACCACCAAGGTCAGATGATCTTGTAGCGACCGGGGAAGGCGGTCACTCCAACTGTCAGTGGCTCCGTGCTGCAGGAGTGCATGGGCTCATGGGACTGTTAATGTCTGAATTGATTGTGTCATATTTTTGCATGTTCGGGTGTTCTGTTCATGTTGGGATGTGTTGTTGTTTGCGGTTTCACTCGGACTGGGTACAGGACTGACCTTAGGACTGTGACTTAGACTGGTGTCGCCAGTTGTGACCTCAGGGGGGGAAGTCATTGTGTGTAGCTAGTTTTGGTTTGCTCTGGCCAGTGTGAAATAGCGCACTCCCGGGGTCGTCCGGTGTATGGGACACAGGTGCTACCATTAAAACGAGTTCTCTGACTCTCGACTTTTTCTTCCATGCTGGCTCGCCACATTGGTGTAAGAAGTGGGATTCAGCTGAAGAATGAAGAGGGAGATCCAGTGCCTGGAGCGAGCCATTGAGCAGACCCATTGGCGCTTGGAAAGTGTGGCGTGGCGAAAGATGAAGCCCACCAGAAATTGAAGTTTTCCAGCCCACCCAGATGTCTCCAGTGCAACGCGGCTCCACTGCCCCCTAGAGGCCAGGAGGATCAGCACCAGGGAGTGCATGCTGCCCACCACTACCGATCAGCCCCTAGAGGCCAGGAGGGCCAATACAGAGGAACGCCTGTTGCTCGCCTCCACCGACCACCCTCTAGCATCCGGGAGGGATGTTGCGCATAGAACTCCAGCCAAGCTGCTCAAGTACAACGGGATGACACAGCTACAGCCATACTTCTTACACGTCAAACTAGCGGCATGGCATAACGGATAGAGCAACAAGGAAGCTGCCATCCACCTGGCTGTGATATTGGAGGGAGAGACTTTGCAGGTGCTCCTCAATCTAGCTCGAGCTGAGCAACGGGACCTCCAAGCCCTGACCATGGTTCTGGAAAGGCGATTCGGGCAATGACATTTCACTGACCAGAGCAAGGAGTAGCTAGCTAGCCGCCGCTGCCAAGAGGGAGAGAGCCTGGGTACCTCCGCCGCAGATGTGCAACAACACATCCCAACATGAACAAAACACCCGAACATGCAAAAACATAACACAATCAATTCAAACATTAACAGTCCCATGAGCCCCTGCGCTCCCCCAGCACAGAGCAGCTAACAGCCGAAGCAACCGCCTCCCCTGGTTGCTACAATACATAATCAGCTTGGGAGGAGGTGGTTGTAGCATGTTCAAGTTCACCAGGGGGTATAAATGTTAGATGTACAAAGTTGGGGGAAATGTTTTGCAGTTCCGGGGGGTGGTGCACTGCTGCTGGGTCAAGAGTTAGTGGGTCGGGTTTTTGGAGAGTGAGATGACCTGGTAGTCAGGCTTAATGGCGGTGTGTATGTCGTGGCTGTGGCCTACAAAAGCCATGAACAAAGCGACTCAGTTATAAGCTCGAAGTGTGTTTTTTTTTTCAATAGCGGTGAATGCTACAATTTAATCAATAATTGTGTCTCCGGTCTTATGAGAACTGTTGCCCAGTGCAGCTAGTGGTTCAGTGATGTGAAGCGAAGAGCAAAACAGAAGTTAATAATTAACAGATGTCGTTGTCAATTGACAATAAACGTTGTGTCCAGATGAACCGATTCAACTTTCTGTGATTTACAATTGGCAGCAAATCTCCAGGAAACATCGGCTACAGGGAGTGGACCCTTCACGAGTCAGCCCCTTAAACCGGCATTAGACGTAGCCACTTCCTCGGTCCCCATGATAAACATGGAGTGTTTTGGAAGACCCCAGGTGGGCTTACCAGGTATGACTGAAACTATTACTACGACTACTACTTTTGGCTGCTCCCGTTAGGTGTCACCACAGCGGATCATCAGTTTCCATTTCTTCCTGTCTTCTGCATCTTCCTCTGTCACATGTGCCACCTGCCTGTTCTCTCTCATCACATCCATAAACCTCCTCTTTGGCCTAACTCTTTTCCTCTTCCCCGGCAGCTCCATATTCAGCATTGTTCTCCCAATACAGCCAGCATCTCTCCTCCACACATGTCCAAGCCATCTCAATCTTGCCTCTCTTGCGTTGTCTCCAAACCGTCCAACCTGAGCTGTCCTTCTAATACACTCCCAATGAGAACCTAGCATCTTCAACTCTGCCACCTCCAACTCCGCCTCCTGTCTTTTCACCAGTGCCACTGTCTACAAACCATATAACATAGCTGGTCTCACAAGCATCTTGTAAACCTTCCCTTTAACACTTGCTGGTACCCTTCTGTCGCAAATCACTCCTGACACTCTTCTCAACCCAATCCACCCCGCCTGCAGTCTCTTCTTCACCTCTCTTCTGCACTCCCCATTACTATTACAAATATTCAAAATGTCAAGTTTGATCTTTTTCAAAACAGCCATAAAAATTAAACCTACAGTGTACCAGGAGTACATCACATTGATCCAATCCATTGCCATTCTTCAATAGTTTAACCACTCACTGTGCAAACCAATATTCTTACTGAAATAAAAATACTATGCATTTTCTCACAATGATGCCCTATTTGTTTCGGTAAGAGTCCATCATATATAGCCTAGGTAGGCCTAGTTGTGCCAATGAATTAAAGTGCAATCCCTTTTATTATCAATCAAAATTACCATTCTTCTTGGAAACTATTATTGCATATTTATGATAAAAACAAAGGGCAAATGTAAAAAATGCAAATAATGATTTTTATAATGTGGTCAAAGACAAACAATGATGCAATTACTGCAGCAAACAAGTAGGGACAAAAAAACATAGAAAGTAATTTTACTTTTTTCAATTCCTCAGATTGAGCAGGAGGATGTCTTGCCTCAGGATCTCACTGAAGAACCAGCGGTCACAGTAGCTCCTCCCACAACAGAAAGAGAAAGGGGGGCTGAGCCATGAAGAAGAAGTAGGGGACGTCACCGATGGGCAAATGTTGATCGGGCTTTTTTAGATCTCCAGCAAAGTAGGTTTGAGATGCTGGCGAGGGAACTGGGCTACACGAGCAGAACAGTTAACATCCGCCTTGCTAAGATGGAAAGACGTCTCTATTCAGTCTTGCCAACACAAGCACAGCCCCAGGCCAATTGGGTGCCTGAGACAACCATCCCAGCCAATGCCTCAAAGATACTCGAGGAGGATTAGAGCAAGATGAGGCAGAAGAGGAGGTGCTGCTTAATTGAATTTAATCACAGAAACGTTTAATCACTCATCTAAGTGGCAGGTATCCCCCACCAGAGCGGGTGGGGGATACCTGCAGTCTGTTGAGACTGAAGAAGTCACTTAGATGAGTGATGAAACGTTTCTTTCAATAAACGTGTCCAGATGGTCTGAGTCAACTTTCTGTGATTTCTTTACCTCGATCATTGAGCCCACATGAAGACAATTTGAGTCCATTATTTAATATTTAGGTTCACTTAACTAATATTTGTTTGCAATGGCATTAGTTGCACATTAATAGGTGGGGGCATAGGATTCCCTTTTCATTTGTGAGATTGTTTTTTTTTCCAGATTAATAAAAGAAATATCGTGTTTCCAATCGTGTTTAATGATTTACATGATGTTGTGACTATGTACACTCACCATGAAACCAGCTGTGCAGCGAGTAGATCTCTCTTCTCTCCTGTGGGCTCTGCGCCACTGTGTGCTGTTCCGCCTCATAGGGAACAGGAAGTTCTCCTGCTGTATGTCTTACGTTTTGTAATCTTTCCTCTGTGAGGTCAACGTGACATCTATGGTGCAAGTCCATGTTGTGTAGAACATGACATGCCGTAAGGAATGCACCAACTCTCTGAGGGCTGTATTGTAATGTACCACCCGACCGGTCCAAACATCTGAAACACATTTTCAACATTCCAAACATTCGTTCCATTACAGACCTTGCCTTGCTAAAAACACGGTAAATACACATTGCCCATGTGTAGTGGGCATAATGTATGGCGTAATTAGCCACGGTTTTAATGGATAATCATTGTTGCCTAGAAGCCACCCATCCAGGGGTGTGTTCCCTTGGAAGACTAGGAATGAGAGTTGACCAAGATGAATGCATCGTGGCATGATCCAGGGTGGTTTTCATAGACATATGTCAACAGGTTGTTAGCATAAGAACTTGCCTGGATATTGATGGAGTGGACCCCTTTTCAGTTTATGTAGGGCAGAGCCTGGGTAGGTGGTAGGTGTAACTGCACGTGTGCGCAGTCTTATTACTCCCAACACCCTAGACAATCCAGTTCTGTCTATAAATTCCTGCTAAGTTCTCAGCTGGCTTTTGGATGTTGTAGGAAAAATTATGTCTTCACTGGCATGTTGGCATAGACTGGATACCATGGCATGTGTAGCCAGACTGGCGGCGGTCTGGCTCACATCAGCCAACAAGAATAGAATAGAATCCTCTTTATTCGTCATTTTGTACATACATACAAATTAAATTTACTCTCTGCATTTAACCCATTCTAGCTGTGTAGCTAGGAGCAGTGGGCAGCCGCCAGGCAGCACCCGGGGACCAACTCCAGTTATTTTTTCCAACTACTTTGTTCAGGGGCACAGTCAGGAGTGTAAACCCTGTCTTTTTTGATGGTGGGAGGAAACCGGAGTGCCCGGAGAAAATCCCACACAGACAAGGGGAGAACATGCAAACTCCACACAGAAAGGACCTGGGACGGCCTGGGGTTCGAACCCAGGACCTTCTTGCTATGAGGCAACAGCGCTAACCACTGGGCCACCATGCCCAGTGCTGACTGCATACTGGAATGAGCCAGTGGTAAAAAAGTCGACGGCAGCAGTGTGACACTAACATGTATGGGGAGAGCACAGGAACCTGTTGTGTTGCCCTCCAGGTCTGCAGCAATTAGGCGGCAGGCCTCAGCAACTACTGCCCAGGAGAGGTGCAGCTTCAGCCTGCATTCTTCTGCTGACAGATCAAGGAAAGTGGTTCTTTGTCGATATTCTATGTGCGTGTCTACACCGTCTATGGCCAATTATGTATCCCATAGTTCCTATAAAGATCGTGAAAGACAACAGACATTAACACCAATCCCAATGTGATATGAGACAACATGCACACATGATTATTTGAAAAGCTACCGTCTAACGTGTCACCAGCATCTTTCTCTCTTTCCTGCGCATTCTATGAACACAGGAGGAGACGTTAAATAGTTGTGATCATGGCTCAATTAGCCTAGGCAATCAGTTCGTTCTTTGAGGTTGAATGAGGTTAATTGAAATATTGAAATCCACATCACCATGTAGTTTTCCAATAACGCACATTGACTATTTTATGTTGGAAAGCAATGATGCACATGCAGATATTTTGTTTTGTAATTAATAAGGTTCAGGACAGCAGTGATTAGCTGTGATGGCCTTGCGGCCTGTCCAGGGTGTCTCCCCAGTTTTGGATAACTGGATGGATGGATGGACAGTAGTCATTAGTTATCATTCACAAAAGTGGCGTGTGTGATTCTGGAAAAGTCTATACTTAGTGCACCTTCACCTAAAGACTGGAAACTACCACACATCGCCTGCATCTGTGCTTAGACATGGTCTGGCCAGGAGGAGACGCAGGTGTAATATTTGGTTTTATTTGACACCAAACTAGCATTGTGCCACCTGAGTTTTACTGGCATACCCCCTACTGCGCCAGGCAAGTTATTATTAGATTTTTTTTTAAATCTTTCAGTATGGCTAGCTTGACTAGAGTTTAGTATCTTGCATGGCAAATGTCATTGCACTTTCCTGAATAGGTTGAGGTCTGCAGCCCTGGTTGTGATTTCAGTAAAATCAGTTTGCTGTTTTAATATTGTAGCATTCACCGCTATTAAAGAACAAACACTGACAGGACTTACAACCGAGTGTTGCTTTTATTTGCGGCTGTTGTCGGCCACAGCCATGGCGTATAGACTGCCATTATCATAAAACAAACTCCCAGGTCCTCTCTCTTAGTCCATAGTCCTGTCCCACCAACCTTTGACCTGACAAAAGCACACCATCTCCCCGGAACTGCAAAACATCTCCCAACCAACTGTGCACAACCAACACTCACCCCCCCCCCATAGTGAACATGAACATGCTACACTACCCCCCTTATTAAAGTCCTGAACCCTGAGGACAAAGTCTCTAAAGCTCAGTGGAGTTCTCTGCCGCCTCCTCGGTATCCCCTAGGCATTCTGTCCCTTGGTCGGTCCTCCCCTCGCTCTGGTTGGGGTTGCCCCGCCCCTCAGTGAGGTGAACTGGGCACTGGGGCAGCTAACTGGGTCCTACTTATTGCGTTAACAGGGCTGGCTGCTACAACATCCCCTTCCCCCGATTTCATGTTAGGCAACACAGGTGTTCCCTCCAGTCGCCTGAGTTGTTGCAGAGCCCCTGCATGGCGCCAGTCGATCACGGTGTAGCGCCACCTTGCGGCCCCACAGAGGCAGCTGTGGACGATAGACAACCTCTCCTAGCTGCTCAAAGACGAAGTAAGGCAAGTGACTTTCCAGTTTAGGGCACCTGCCCTTCTTCCAAGTTGGGGTGTAGACCCAAACTAGCTCCCCGGCTGCAAAGTGTTGCGCCCTGGCAGGAGGGTCATAATTCCTTTCCTGCCGCACCTGTAACGGTGGTGCCAACAGACAGGGGACTCAAATGCACAACGCACACAAGGCAGGTAGAATAAACGATTTTACTGAAGATGGGTTCGGTACACAGTAAATCAGTCCAATAGACAGGCAGAGGTGTCCCATAAACGTTAGGCAAAAGCAGAGTCCAAAACAGAATAGCTTAGGCGAAACCAGTCCAGTAAAAAGGCAGAGGTATCCAGAACGTCAGGCAAAGGCAGAGTCAAAATACAGAAGTTGGATGGAATATTACTCAGGGACACACGAAAGGTAAAGAGCTGGAACGCTCTGACACGGAGGTACAAAGACGAACTGGCAAAGTAACCGGGAAATTGAGGAGGTTTATATATACAGGGTAGAGTGATGACAAAATCAGGGGCAAGTGAGTAATTAGACACAGGTGAGGGTAATCAAGGAGGCGGGAAACACTTGAGGACAAGTACTTAAGAGGCCGTGACGTTACAGTACCCCCCACCCCTACCACACGGCTGGCACCTGACGGCCCAGGCTCATCAGGATGACGTCGGTGGAAGTTCTGGATGAGGTCAGGAGCCACGATGTTACTGGCCAATACCCAAGACTGCTCTCACCATAACCCTCCCAGTCAACGGCCGTGGCGCCGGACAGCCACGGTGTAACAAGGTGATGGGTGGGTGTTGGGATGGATAACTGTTCAGCTAGGGTGCGGTTAAACCGCTCCACTAACCTGTCACTCTGGGGGTGGAGGGGTGTAATAATAAATAATAATGATAAATTAAACTTATATAACGCTTTTCTAACACTCAAAGTCGCTTTACAATAAACGGGGCGAAACAAGACGACAGATAAACATAACACAGACATAGAGGGGTGGATGGGGAAGGGGGGCTACGAGAGGGAGAAGCGGCAGCCACACACGATGCCAGCAGCACTCTCCCACCTGGACAGATACAAAAGGGCAAGAAAAACAAACATCATAAATCACATAAATCACAGATGAAGTCTGAAGAGGTGAGTCCTGACCAATGACCCGGATGTGGGCAGATCGCAGCAGTGTCCGATGAGCTTGGGGAGGGAGTTGGGGAGGGAGATGAGGGAGGGGGCAGGTCGAGCGCTCGATCCCCAGCCTGCCCCAGACCAGGGCACGAGAAGGCAATGGAGAAAAGGTGTGTCTTGAGACGGGATTGGAAGAGTGGAAGGGAGTGTAGTGTGAGTCTTAGTAACACATTGATTGTGGGTCCCCATCATATGCATGCCCGTCGTCTTCCTCCATCTTGATATGCACTAAAGCCTCCATCTCACAGCAGCAAAGATAGCCAATGCTAACACGGCAAGTGTCCAGTCAACAGCTAGCATTAGCTCTCCGGCTCATCGAATGTCCATACGGTCCAATATTAAGTTTACTTCTGACACCAGTTGTAGCATTCAATGCTATAGAAGAACACACACTGACAGGACTTATAACCAAGCGTTGCTTTTATTTGCAGCTGTTGTCGGCAGCAGCAACACCATACACACCGTCATTATCATAAAATGAACTCCCAGGTCCCCTCTCTCCGTACATAGTCCTGTCCCACTAACGTCTGACCCGGCAACAGTGCACCAACCCCCCAGAACTGCAAAACATCTCCTTACCAACTGTGCACAACCAAGACTCACACCCCCATGGTGAACGTAAAAGTGCTACAATATGTATGATGTGAGATTAAGGACTAGTTTTAAGTTAAATATGGGTTCGGCCTACCTATTTCAAGATTAATTAACTTCAAATAACACTTCAAGTAGCAGCATAATTACACTCCACTAGCATTAAGTCATTTCCATTTAAATTAGTGACTTATATTCTTGTTCCTTGGCCTTCATTTTTTCAGTTTGCTAAAAATAAGAATGCAAAAATATTTGAATTAAGTATAATTTGCGAATGTTCAGCGTATTTCACTTATTACTGTACTGTAGCAAGCCTAATCTCAAGTAATTTGATCTAAAACGCAGCATTTTCTACTTATTTCAACCCTTTGAACAATTATCAGAGCCTACTTATTTCTAGACTGGAACCAACTTATTTCAAGATTTCTTGCCAAGTAAAATTATCCTGCTGCATGGACAGATAATGTCACTAATTTTAAGTCATTTTCTCCTCATAGTCAGTGTTTATTTCTTGTATTTTAGCTAATCTTTTTTTTTGTTGCAGTGAGACAGTGATGCCATGCAGGCTGCTGTTTGTTGCTGTGATGACATCACCTCTCATTGGACTGCTATCATCACTTATGGATGGGGGGCATGGACTTTGTGTGTGTGTGTGTGTGTGTGTGTGTTGCCAGTTTTCTGTGTGTCTTCATCTCTGCAGGAGAATGTCTCTCCCTCCTGCATGGCTGTAATTAACACCCACTCCCTCTAGCTGACATGCCACGGGTGCCTGATTGAGCCATACCACCGAGAGGGAAGGAGACGGTTTCACAGAACGAGGCTAGATGCCTCATACCACACCATGACCTATTAACTTATCAGACTCAACCAGGCTCTCGATCGCACTGTTTCCCTCGGGAATAAATGTACCCTGCAGCAATCATTTGTATATAAAAACTCTGGCTAATATAGCTCTTTGGAAATGCACTCTTGTAGCAAGGCATGCTTTGGGTACATCTCACACTGAGGACAGTAAATAAAATCCTCTGCGCAGACGACGAGGAGGACTAGAAGTGTCAGGGTGGAGAGATCGTGTCTGATGTCACCTGATGTGAAATAAAAATGTGAAGGTGGAAAAAAATGTTCTTTTCGTGGCACCTTGTTCTGAAAGCTTTCTGTGAAGCAGTGCTTGGTTACGTAAAAATGTTTTTTTTTAAAAATGGAGGTTTGTGATATGAGAAATTCCCTCTACAGTTTGCACAGCTGTCTTATGAGAGTAACAGTCCTCTCAGGGGCGCACTTCATTGAGGGAAAAGATCAAAGCGATGAAGGCGATATAAATGAATCATGAATCAAACACCAAACAGAGGTGCAACTCAATCACCGACTTGCTATATATCACATTCCACTTGAATTAAGGAATACATTCAATCCGAAGGGTTGTGTTTCAAAGGCAAATTGTTTTTCCTGCGTCCCCCCCTGTGAGATAAGGGTTAGGGTAGTAAAAAATTGCATAAATGTAGCCTGAGATTTCTTGTCGCCATAGCTACCTCCCACGAATCCCTGCTGAAGGCTCAGAGAGGACCGGCAGCACCTAGGATAGTCCTCTGATTGACAAGAGCGCGCACTGCGCTACGCACCGTGTAATAAAGCGTTTCCCATCGATGTATTTCCGCGCGACGAGGGCTTTTCAACGCAGCTCTTTGCGAGGAAGGGAAACCACTTCATCCTACATTCTCCAAGTCCTAATAGGCTTTTTTTTTTTTTTTTCCCAAGGACAATAGCGAGAAATGTGCCAGGCGTGGGAGGGAAAATGTTGCTTTTCTGTTGTGCAGTTCAATCGCTGTAATTAGAAGCACACAAAAAAAAAGGCAAGAGGGATAAAAAAGGGGTGTAGACAAGTGAGATAAAGAGGGTGACAACAACCCTGGTGGAATAGTCGCACGAGCACTTTAACTGTAATCAGACAGCACTGTTTTGCATCCTGCATAATTACTATTACTACAGCAAAGGATCCTGCATAATTGCAGTGGCGGATAATTGCACTGCCCATTGACTTGCATTTACGATATCACGCTAATGAGGCAGATCATCGACGCAGTTAAGTCAATTGTAAGAACTCCTGATGACATTTTGACATGGGGAAACCCTCGCTTCCTGCATTAGTTGAAAAGCAAACACAGCTTAGTGAGAGGTATGATGAAAACATTACTTGATATACTGCATCCAGGAACCTTAAAGGTAGGCTGACACGTCGTTGGTTCATTCAACCGCTCTGTAACAGGGGTGCTGCTGAATACAGCTGTCCTCTTGAAAGGGGTGTCGGTGGCCTGTGCAGGAATCATTCCCTTGGGGACACAAACACACAAAACGACAGAGAGTAAGAACAATACTAGGTTTTGTTTTTCTTTTTCTTTTTGTTTTATTTTACATTTAGCTCCTTTCCGCTACTCAGTGAAAGGAAAAACAGATATCATTAAAAAAAAAAAAAGGACCATCACAGTGATGAATCAGTTTCACTGATTGCTGTTATATCGACCTTACAGTCTGCTTATCACACTTGTGGTAAAGCTCAAATAGGACATTGTACAAGATGCATGACAAAGACGTTGTGTAGGAAGGAGACGATGAATACAACTGTAAGAAAACTGTATAAAGCATGCCTGCATGTTCTGGCAGCTACTGTCCTTGCCAGGAAAAATGCAATGCTTCTGAGAGCTTGGGCTTTTGTTGCATTCTCCTTTGATGTTTTATCATCCCGGCTCTGGTTACCAGCTGCGGTTTGCTTGTTTGAGGCTCTGCCTACTTTTTAAATGTCGACCATTTTCAACGACCCTGTGAGACCTCTGGATTATTTTCATTGATTTTATGGCTTGCACATTTTATGGATTTTTACCCGACCATCGATTACATCGATTGAGAAATGCAAATCTGTGTTAGTCAAGTCAACAGATTGCACAACAAAGGTGGCAATCTACTGTTGTCCTACTACAACAAAGCCAGCAAGATGCCCAGGGGCATAGCCAGGAGAAACGGTGTAGGTAATGGCAACAATGTGAGTAAAGACGATGACGGATCAGTTAAAGGAACAGTTAAAATCTGCTATGAAAACCGATTGATGAACTACGTCAAGAAATTGATCAGCTAAAACAATCGCTCCAAGACCAACAGGGCAAACAAAGCCTTCTTGAGGACACAATGAAGGAAACTAAAGCCCTAAAGGAGCTGAGCAACGAGAGGGATAATAAAATTGTCCTCCTACAACCCCATGGATGACTTGGAACTATATATGAGGATGAACGACATTATTGTCTGTGGCTTGGAGGTTAAAGGGCAGTAGGCCATGGTGCTGAGACCGGACCGATACGGCGGAGAACCCAACGAACAGGAAGTGATCTCCGTGGAGAACCAGGTGACCTCTTTCCTGCAAGACTATTTGTGATAGACAATAACAGCATTGAAGCATGTCACCCTCTCCTTAGGAAAAACAGTAAGGATAATAATCAGATATGCAAACAGAAAACACACGGTTGCACAACTCAAACAAAGACGACTGTTGAAAAGCACAAAAGTTTTCTTAAACGAGCATCTGACAGAAAGAAATGTGGACATCTGGAATCAGGAACTCTTTATGTGTCATCTCATGAAATGAAATGAAAACGAAATGCCGTTTCCCCCAGCCCACAGCAGTGCAACACAAAGACAAAAACACATCCAAAAACTACAAGAACTACAAGAACACACACATATCCAAACTAACACATATATCCAAACTAAAAAAAAAAAAAAAAACACTGTCCAAGGGAACAAACGCCAGCCAGGATGACTGTCGGATCTGCCGGTCTGCATGGGCTAGCAGTTAGCTTAGCCTGCCCCGCTTCAGCATCCTGTCAGACCGCCCTCGTGTTTCATTGCCAGAAACATTGGCAAAAAAAGCTCGACATTTAACAAACCAAAAAAAACAAAAAAACGAGAAAGGTAAAAGATACATGGACTGCAAACTGTAAAATCTTCATAAAGCTAAAAGGATCCCCAGAGGAGGCAAAAGTGCTGGTCATCAGAGATGAGAAAGATCTTGAAAAATTTCAGTGACTACTAAACAGCATAACAAGGTTCAACACACCAATCAATAAAACATGCAAAGTAAATCAATCAATCAATCAAGTTGCATTTTTATAACGCTTTTCTAGCTGCAACAGCCACTCAAAGTGCTTAAAAACATAAAACACAACCATGACCAGACCAGACAGTAGTCTTTCTTCTCCAGCTGGAGACATTGATGATCAGCTAACAAGGGATAGAGAACATGAAAAAGGAGAATTAAAGACGTTTTGGTATTCCGAACACAAATCACAGGATATGGAAAATAATATTGACCCAGAAAATAACTTCTTCAACAACATCTACAACTGTCTATACCACACTGATGGTCAGTTTAACATGATGGTCAGCTCAGATCATAAAATATCACTTGACCACATTAACAGCAGAAGCGTACATGCCAACTTCCAAAACCTCAAAGAATATCTTAAGTCATTTCAAGAATCCATTCAACATAATAGCTAGATCTGAAACATGGATTAGCCCTGAGAAAGGTGTTGACTTTGAGTTAGCTGGACATGAATTCTTATTAGAACAGGAGGAACAAAAATGGAGCGGGGTTTGCGTCGTATGTGAGCAACAGCCTCAAGTACAAAGTGGTAGACGTTATGTCAACAGCTGTTGATGATGTGCTGGAATGTATCACAATTGAAATCTGTATGGAAAAAAGAAGAAGAATGTAACTCAAAGTTGTATATAAAGATCAGCAGGGACAAATACTGAAATATTTAAGGACTGAATAGAGGAAATGTATTCAAAATCAACACAAAAGAACATGTTCATATGTGGGGATTTCAAAATAGACCTATTAAATCCAAATAAGCACAATAAGACAGAAGAGATCATTAATAGACTGTATAGTTTGGGTTTACATCCTAAAATCTCTAGACCTAGCAGAATCACACCAAACTGTGCCACCTTAATAGACAATATATTCACAAACATTATAGAAGGCCACACTGAGAGCAGGCTTTTAATAAATTACATCAGGGACCATCGAACAGTTTTTACGGTCTATGACTATAATTTTAGAAAGAACAAAGTTCCCAACAGCATTAAATATATAAGAACAAGAACAGAGGAATCCATAAATGCTTTCAAAAATGAATTACTAACACATAACTGGAATGTAGCATACAAAGAAAAAATAAACTGATAAAGCTTATGATTAATTCCTAAACATATTTCAATCCTTATACGATAAAAATTGCCCAATAGAACATTTCATCAGTAAAAAAGAAATATAAAGCTAGTCCATGGATCACAAAGGGACTATGTAATGCTTGTCATAAAAAATAAAGCTCTATAAAGAATTCATAAAGCACAGAACCATCAAAGCAGAAATAAAATAAAAAAATATAAAAAGCTAACTAACATTATAAGGATATGCAAGAAGGAATACTACAATAAAGAATTAGAGACCAATAAAAACAACACCAAAGGTATATGGAATGTATTGAATGGTGTTATTAGAAACGGATCTAGAAGCCCAAGCTGCCCTCAATACTTTACAGATAATGACGAGACTATAAATAACAGGGAGGACGTGGTTAATGGCTTAAACAGATTGTTCGTAAATGTGGGCCCAAAACTGGCAGAAAAAAATCAATGACACACAAACAATCACAGAGGGGAATGAGAGTGATTATGGGTACAGAAATCCAAGTTCCACTTTTCTTGGAGCGGTAGAAGAGAAGGAAATTGTGGACATTGTAAACAAAAGAACAAAAAAATCTGCTGATTGGAACGATATTGACAGAATAGTTAAGAAAGTAATCAAGGGAAATGTAAAATCACTAACCGACATCTATAACATGTCCTTTCAATCTGGTAAAGTTACAAGCAAAATGAAAATCTCAAAACCAGAGCTAGACACCAATTTACAAACTACAGACCGATTACATTATTGTCACAATTCCCCCAAAATATTGGAAAACTATTTGCTGCTAGACTAGACAAATTTATTGAGAAGCACAATCTGCTGACCGATAGCTAGTACAAGGTCTCGACCAAACAGATTGACATCTCTGGCGCTCTTTGAATTAACTGAAGAAATAAATAATTAAGTAGACCAAAAAAATTTTTGCTGTGGGAAAATTCATAGATCTAAAAAAGCTTTTCACACTATTGCTCACAATAGATTAATAGACAGATTGTATCACAGGGGTGGTGCAGAATTGGCTAAGGGCTATTTAAATAACAGGCAGCAGTTTGTATCAATAAGTGAACATAAATCATCATGCATGGCTATTACTTGTGGTGTACCTCAAGGGTCGGTTTAAAGTCCAAAACTGTTCATTCTGTACTTGATTTAAGCAAGGGGTGTGCGGGTGGCATGGCGGTCTATTCCGTTGCCTACCAACATGGGATGGCCCGACCAAGTCCCTGTGTTACCTCCGGCTTGGTCACGCATCCCTACAGACAGAATTTGACATGTGTGCGGGTGGGAAGCCGGATGTGAGTATGTGTCGTGGTCGCTGCACTGGCACCTTCTCTGGTCTGTTGGGGCGCCTTTTCAGGAGGGAGGGGAAACTGGGGGGAATAGCGTGATCCTCCCACGTGCTACGTCCCCCTGGCGAAACTCCCCAATGTCAGTTGAAAAGAAGCGGCTGGCAAACTCCACATGTATCGGAGGAGGCATGTGGTAGTCTGCAGCCCTCCCGGATTGGCAGAGGGGTGGGGCAGCGACCGGGACGGCTTGGAAGAGTGGGGTAATTGGTCAAGTACAATTGGGGAGTAAAAGGAAAAAATTATTTATGCAAGATATCGAAAATATTGAAATTTGTTTTATTTGCAGATGACACTAATATATTTTGTTCTGGTGAGAACTTACAGCAGCTTTTGGAGGTGACCACAATAGTAATGGAAAAATTAAAACGTTGGTTTGACAAAAACCAATTATCCTTAAATCTGGACAAAACAACGTTTATGTTCTTTGGAAAATATAAAATAAACACCAAAGTAAAAGTAGTGATAGACAATGTCCAACTAGAAAGAGTATATGAAAATTAATTCCTAGGTGTGATGCTAGGCCACAAAATCTGCTGGAAACCTCACATAACATATGTGCGAGCAAAGCTGGCAAGTAGCATTGCAGTCATGAGAATAGCAAGTAACATTCTGTATCATAAATTATTGTACACTCTGTATTGCTCATTTATTTTACCATATCTGATCTACTTTGTGGAGGTATGGGGTAACACCTACAAAACCAACCTACAACCATTATGTATACTACAAACAAGAGCCATAGGGATGGTTAATAATGTGGGATATCGTGTACACACCAGCAAGCTATTTTTAAAGTCAAGTGCCTTGACGTTCGGGAATTTAGTAGGATTTAACACAGCAAAAATAATGTTCAAAGCAAGAAACAATCTACTACGGAGTAATATACAAAACATTTTCTCAGATAGAGAAGGGGAACATAATTTAAGAGGGAAATTAAACTTCAAGAAATTATGTGTTCGTACAGCTTTGAAGAGCATGGGCATTTCAATCTGTGGGGTAAAATTGTGGAACTGTCTTGAGCATGGAACTCAAACAAAGTACAAAAATTACGCAGTTCAAGAAGTACAAAGGACTGATTTTCGAGAGATATAGGGATGATGAAGAGTTGTGTTAACCAAGTTTTATTTATCTCTAAATATTTCATACATTTTTTTTTCTTGCTATGACACCGAGTGGATATTTGGGTTGTACGTAGCTTTGAGATCTGTTTATTCTTGGTACATGACATTAGGATGTTTTTCTTTTTCTTCTTTCGCTCATGTCTTTTTGATGTGTTTTTTTCTTTTTTCTCTTATTGTTCACATTAGTTGAGTTTGTCTTGTGCAGCACGACTCACATTGACACTGAACTAAACATTACAGTCGGAATTGAGTTTGAAATGTAGGTGAGAAGGGGTAGGAAAAAATAAGTGTATACTTCCTCTTACTCCTTTTTGAACATGTAACAAATAATCTGATGCATACGGAAATTTGTTTGCTGAGTTTGATGTGGATTTGTTTATCACTTCAGATGATTGGCAATGGCTTATCTGTATGTTATATCCTGCTTATTTAATCATTCATTCATCATGGTTAAAGTTGGAGTAGTGCCACGTTGTCACTTATTATATGCTTTTTGTTTTAGAGGAAGAGCACAGGAACAGGAAACTTCTATATACAGAGTGTCGGCCCAGCCGTTCATCATTGTAGACAAAAATGAATCTGGTGTGTATGATTTACGCTTTTTCCGCCCTATAAATTACCCACTTAACAGAATTTATGAATACATGACAATCGGTTCTATCCACTATCCATTTGTACTGAAATAGTAAAATAAATATGAAATGGTGGCTGTTGTGTAATTTCTAATAAATAACTTGACAGACCTGTATTCGCTGGTGATTCTCAAGGTAACAGCCCGGTCAGTTTTGCAATCATAATCCTGACAACCAGAAAGCGAGAAAACATTTGTATTTGCACTGCTCTGAAAATGCACAGCTTCATTTACATTTAAAATCACAACAAGCAGCCTATGTTTCCGGGAAAATATTTCAGTCTCTCTCACTTTTTAGCATGCATGCTAGTGCCTTCAGTTTGAAAACCCATTTTAGAAATCCAACTCAAGTAGAATCAGGAGGTGTGAGCCTGTATGACAATGTTTTCTAAGTTATTGTTGTTTGTCATACTGTACACTTAATCACAGATGGAAGTCTAACTACTATGGTGACTGTCCATGACTTAAACTGTGAGGATAATGCATAATGTTGGTTATGTACCGTTCCATCAACTCGTAAATGTGGGATATTTGCTAAAATACAAAAATTTGGTCTTGACACACTTGTGTTGTTTTGTAGGCAGCAGGCACAAATCCCTCTGCAGTAAAATCTCTCTGGGTTGTGTCTGTGAATGTTCTCATTCATCCAGGTCATGGTTATCCAAAGGAGTTGAATCAAGTGCAACTGATTCAAGTACCAAGTCCAGTTGCACTTGATTCAACCCCGTTGCTGGGTTAAATTCTGCACTTACTTTCTCACTGCAACAGAACAACTTCACATCCTGTTGTCTTTTGTGTCCCGGTCAAGACGGCGGAATGAGCGGTCGACCTTTTCGCGAGCTCCGAGGCCCGTTTTCTTTTTAATCCCAAAAATCTTCAAAATGTGCAAATCGAACGTTTCATACACAGTTGCCACTTTCACACAGACAGACCTCGGTTTACCATCGGATATCAGCGGGTCTTTTCAGCGATTTACTACACTCCTTGTTCCTGAGTCACGGTGAGACAGATAGTCTGGCTGTTTTCTGTTTTTTTCTTTCTTCTCCCTCTTAAACATAATTACGAAAAACTGCACAAATAAGAGAAACGGCGCCACCAAAGAAGGGCTCAACTACAGAGGAGGAAATCACGGAGAACTCGCTCAACTTTCTGTCCGCATAAATGGCGGGCATAGCGAGGCTGAGGGCGGAAGTAGCGAGGCTGAGGGCGGATGTAGCGAGGCTGAGACCGGATGTAGCGAAGCTGAGAGCGGATGTAGCGAGGCTCAGGAAGGATGTAGCGAGGCGGAGGGCGGATGTAGCGAGGCTGAGGGCGGATGTAGCGAGGCTGAGGGCGGATGTAGCGAGGCTGAGAGCCGATGTCGCGAAACCGATTACGGAGCTAATGAGTGAAATCAAAGGCCTGAAGAAAAAAATAGAATGACGAGGAAAAACAACACGATCGCCCAGTTGGAGTACAAACTGGAAGACCAAGAGCAATATACTCGCATGAACGATGTAATAATCAGCGGATTGGAGACTTGGTCACACGCCATGGCGACGGGTCCGAACCGGGGGCACACCGAAACAAAGCAGCATTCTCTGGAGCAACGGGTAACTGATTTCTTTGCCAAACATGGCGTCTCTGAACAACAAACTGCGTCGACGCGCGTCACCCTCTCCCAAGTGAAGATAAGGGCAAGCCAGCAATAATAATCCGATTGACGAACAGAAAACCGCATTACTAAAACAAGGAAGGAAGGTGAAGGGAACCAATGTCTGCGCGAATGAGCGCCTGACTAAGAAATACGCGAACATTGCCAGTAAAGGTCGCTTGCGAAGGAAGCAGAAAAACATTCGTGGGCGACCAGCTGCGAAGTTTTCATCAAGCTTAACGGAAACACCAGAGGAAGCAAAGGTGCTGTACATCAGAACTGGACAAGTGCCAGGAACTACAAGTAAGCAAAGTAATTAACATGTTGGTGACTATGTACTATATTGCAGTGTTTCTCAACCGGGGGTCCGCGGACCCCTAGTGGTCCGTTGTGTAATTGCAAGGGGTCCGTGAAAATAAAATATCTTTTAAAAAAGATCCTATGACATTTACAGAAATAGGATTATTTTACTCAAAGGTGACTGAGACCTTTATCTACCTAAACTATAAAGGGTAACAGGACTTTTTTCTCTTAATTACATCTGTTTCACAAGTGTAATTTATTGTATTTTAATAAGAGATCTCGCTCCCGTTTGCATTGTTAAAAGTTACTGCATACATATTCTGTTTTATTACATATATCTAAAAGTTACTGAATACATATTCTGTTTTGTTACATATATCTGAAAGTTACTGCATAAGAATTCTGTTTTGTTTAACTATATCTAAGTTACAACTGAAAGCTCTTATCTTTGCCCCAAAGAGTGAATAAATGCTATAATGCAATTTAAAATGCAGTTTCTACTGTTTCTATCAAATTGCAACCCCCCTCCCCCAAGATCAGGTGGAGGGGTCCTCAGGGTAGATCAAAAATACGCAGGGGGTCCAGGACCCCAAAAAGGTTGAGAACCACTGCTATATTGGACTGTTGGACACTGAAATTCTTGAGCAAGACACCGATCCTGGCATTAACTTCTTCAGTAAGCAATAATTGTTTTTATCACGCCCAATAACTATTTAACAAGAATATTAATTGAGAGAATGGTTTGTCAATCATCCACTTTAGCAGTAGAAGTCTATATAGAGAACTTTCAAAATATAAAATAATATTTAAATCAATTCAAGAAACCGTTCAATAGCATAGCGATATCTGAAACCGGGCTCAACAATGAGAAAGGTGGATTTTGAGATGGATACCCATGACTTAAATGACATGAATAGGAAGAACAAGAAAGGGGGTGGCGTGGCTCTACATTTAGACAGAAATCTCAATTATTCGGCAGTAAAAACATGTCTACAACTGTTGATGTAATGGAATGGAATGCATTTCCATTGATATTTACCTAGAAAAAAGGAAAAATGTAATTGTTAGTTGTGTGTACAGAGCACCTGGATCCAGCATTGTATTGTAGTTATTCAAGGAAAGGATGGAAAAAACATTTGCTCGGTCAGATCAGAAGGTTATGTTTATTTGTGGGGATTTTGCTATAGATTTGCTGAATCCCAACAAGCACAAATTGACTGACAAGTTGATTGATGCAATGTATTGCATGATTCTTTATCCAAGGATCTCAAAACCCAGCAGAATAACGTCACACTGTGCCACCCTAATAGACAACATATTCTAAAATAATATGAACAACAATATAGTGAGCAGGTTGTTAACCAATTATATAAGTGACCATTTCCCAGTTTCTGTGATATATAGCTGTGATTATGTGAAGGCTGAGGAGGAAAATATAATTAAATACAGGAGAGTGAGAACAGAGGAAGCCATGGGTGCATTTAAAATGAATTATTAAAACAAAACTGGAAAGAAGTATATGAGGAAAATGACATTGACAAAGCCTATAATACATTTCTCAGTATATTTATAACACTATACAACAATAACGGCCCAATAAAACAATACAACAGGAAGCAAAACTATGAAGATAGACTGTGGATTACAAAGGGACTGCAAAATGCCTGTAAAAAAATAATGCACTTTATAGACAGTTCATAAATTGTAGAACAGTAGAGGCAGAAAATAGATACAAAAGATATAACATAAATGAATATGAGAATATGCAAGAAGGAATATTATAACAAAATATTAGAGGAAAACAGACAATATCAAGGGCACATGGAGAGTATTAAATAAGATTATTGGAAATGGCTCAACAAACACAAGTTACCCTCAGTATTTCATGGACAATGATAAAACTATGAATAATATGATTGATGTGGTAATTGAGTTTAACAAATTCTTTTTGTAAGTGTGGGGCCAAAACTGGCAGAAGAAATCGATGACCCACAGCCAAAAGAGGTGGGGGCTGTTGAGGATTATGAAGATAGAATTCAAAGCTCAATCTTTCTAAGAGCTGTAGAAGGAAAGGAAATTATTGATATTGTTAACAAGAGTAAGAACCAAACGTCGACTGACTGGAATGGAATTGATATGACTTTACTTAAGAAAGTAATTGATGGTATTGTAAACCCATTGACTTACATCTGCAACTTGTCTTTCAAAAGGGGTACATTTCCATGCAATATGTCAATTGCTAAAGTTATCCCACTATATAAAGCTGGGGATGGACGTCACTTTACCAATTACAGTCCTGTGTCGTTACTTTCTCAGTTCTCTAAGATTGTGGAAAAACTATACTACAAGGTTTGATAATTTTATTGAGAAACATAAATTGTTGTCAGACAGTCAGTATGGGTTCCGATCAAACAGATTGACATCTATGGCATTAATGGAGCTAATAGAAGAAATAACTAGTTGTATTGATTACAAGAAATATGCAGTGGGAGTAGTTATAGATTTTTTAAAAAAGCATTTGATACAATTGACCATGAAATATTACTTAATAAAATGATAAGGTGTAGTATCAGAGGGGTGGGGCTAAATTGGCTGAAAATTTCTATGGGAAACAGACAACAATTTGTGCAGATAGGTGACTACAAAGCAACATGCATGGACATTACTTGTGGAGTCCCACAGGGGCCAGTATTAGGCCCTAAATTGTCTGTGCAATATATCAATGACATATGTAAGATATAGTCTATTGAAATATATTTTATTTGCGGATGACACCATTTTTTGATTAATTTACATGAGCTTTTGAAGTTGATCACAGCTGAAACTAAAAGGTTAAAAATGTGGTTTGACAGAAAAAAATTATCATTAAATCTGAACAAAACTAAGTTTATGTTATTTGGAAATCGTAAAATAAACACACAAGTAGAAGTAATGATCAACAATATTAACATTTAAAGAGAGTATGAAAATAAATTTCTGGATGTGATACTTGACCATAAAATCTGCTGGAAACCTCATATAAGATTCGTGAGAACAAAAATGGCAAGGAGCGTTGGAGCTCTGGGAAAGGCAGGACACATTCTGGATCATAAAGCATTGTACATTCTTTATTGTTCGCTTGTATTGCCATATTTGAATTATGGTGTGGAGGTATGGGTGAACACCTACAAAAGCAACCTGCAATTGTTATGTGTACTACAAAAAAGAGCAATAAGGGTCGTAAACAATGTGGGATATATGGGCCACACTAACAAGCTGTTTTTAAATTCAAACGCTATGAATTCATGGACGTGGTAGAATTTAAGACTGCACAAATGTTGTACAAAGCAAGATATAATCTACTCCCTGGCAACATATAGCAATTGTTCTCAGATTGAGGGGGGGTTCCAATTTAAGAGGATAATTGAATTTTAAGAAACACTGTTAGTACCACTCGTGAAAGTATGTGTATTTCAAATTGTGGGGTAAGTTTGTAGAATGGTTTATATCAAGAACTCAAGAAAAGCAGAAGTTTAAATCAATTCAGAAAGACATAGATTTTTTTTTTTAGAGGTACAAGGATGAGGTTTTGCTCCTCTTATGACTGTGACACCCATGGTGGATGCTGTTATGGTTGTTTTTTGTTTTTTGTTTTGGAACTCATTGTTATATAAGTTTGATTTATTATTATTATTATTATTTTCTTCCTTTGTTTCTGTTGTTTTATTGTTTTTCTTTTTTATTGGTTTTATTGTTGTTGTTGTTTTATTGAGCCACTCTGATGTAGATATTGAGAATGACATACTCCGATGTGAGAAAAACTTTAGGCTTATTAATTGAGCATTAGAGAGGGGCCAGGAAATTATAAGTAGTGACTTCCTCCTACTCCTTTTCAAACATATAATGTGTGTTGGATTTTCTATTGAGAATTCTTTGTTGAATTCTTCCGGTTGTGTTTTTATCATTTGTTTTTTTTTATGCTTGTTAATTTTTTCTTTTATTTTGCATGTTCGGAATAAAGACCTTTGATTTGATTTGATTTGATTTGATTTGTGACTATTATGCTCACGTTGGAGTATCAGTAGCTAACCCTAACCCACCATTTGAAAACCATACCAGCATGCTTCTAATATAATCGTACCAGCCTAACAAGCAAAAATAATGGCAAACCATAGTGTATAAGAGTATTGACAAAGGACAATAAAACTAAGCTATACTCAAAACACCTTAGATGGTTTAAACAGTATAGCTGTTTTACAGCATAAGGCATCACAATCCGAAAGCCTGTGTGCTGAATAGATTACAGTTGTTTAATCATAAACATTACAAAGACATAGAATTTATATCTATTAAATAACTGAAGCATCCAGGTTACATAGCAGTTTATTCCGTTGCCTACCAATACGGGGATTGCTGGTTCGAATCCCCGTGTTGCCTCTGGCTTGGTCGGGCATCCCTACAGACACAATTGGCCGTATCTGCGGGTGGAAAGTCGGATGTGGCCATGTGTCCTGGTCACTGCATTAGCGCCTCCTCTGGTCAGTCGGGGCGCCTGTTCGGGGGGAGGGGGACCTGGGGGGGAATAGCGTGATCCTCCCACGTGCTACGTCCCCCTGGCGAAACTCCTCACTGTCAGGTGAAAAGAAGCGGCTGGCGACTCCACATGTATCGCATGTGGTAGTCTGCGGCCGTCCCCGGATCGGCAGAGGGGGTGGAGCAGCGACCCGGGACAGCTCAGAGAGCAGGGTGATTGGCCAGGTGCAATTGGGAGCAAAAAGGGGGAAAATCCCAAAAAATAAATAACAGAGTAGACTTTTGTTAATATAAATATTGATGTACCTCTTTTTCATATTATTCTAGGAATCTGGAACGATCATCTACTTTGAAGGTAAGATTTATTTTAAGTATTGAGATGTGTTGACAGAGATTGGTATAACATCTACGCCAATGATGGCAATTTGAAAGGCACAAGACTGCCATGAATAACAAAACCCTGACACTCTCCACACCCTGGTCTGGCCAGCAAAGTGTAACATGCTAATGCTGTTTATTTAAAAGAGAGGTCTTTTAAAGGTAATGACAGCTAGTTTCGAAAAAAAAAAGTTATGAAGTCTTCCTTGGTCAGGGAATTGAAATGGATTAAGCGGTATCATTTTCGAAACTATGTGGAGAGACTTTTGTGAAGGGTGTGTTACTGTATGAATAGGTGCTGTCTTCTGTAGTCAAACAGGCTAATTAAGGACTTGACATTTTGCATTCTTGATGTGCAGCGAACTCGTGAGCATTGTTAACAACCACATCTCAGGGGATGTACTCTATTAACCACTCTACAACACGAGCAGCCTAAATATACTATAACCACATAACCACATTGATTAAAATGTATCAAAGGTTTGATTGCAGTCTAAAACAAACCCATACTATATATTGCGTCACTCTCCTCCCACCAGATCATCTGAAGATATGATCAAGAACTGGTGTCCATCTATATAAGCAAACAACTTCCAATGGTACCTTATTTAGACTAATAGGTTGGGTCAGGTGACTTATTTCAGTCATTGAACTTATCTCCTGAAGAATTTCACCTCTGATGCCTGAAAAACCCAAATGTACAAATAAAATTGTCTTGACTTGACTGAGAGACCATAGAGAATCATCTGAGAACGAAACTTATTTTTATCTAAAGGTAACATAGGGAGAGAAACCTCACATAAAAGGCCACAGTGACCTTCGATAGACTTGAGCACTTTTCTTTGAAACACCTACACACAACTTAGAGAAAACTCTCCAGAGTTTGCTGAGCACATAGCTAAATGTATAGGTTATGATGGTGATAAACCAAGTATTATTTTGAATGGAATGAAGAAAAAAAAAACATACCCCGCTGTCTCACTCCTGGCTCCTGGTCCCTTGGGAGGGATGTAGGATGCTTTATTTGAGCCGACACTTTCCATTTTAGATGCAAGGTCCAATGTAAGAGTACCTTTTTGTGTCCAGTAGTCCACCCATGTATGTGAAACAAGGAGATGTAGATGACGAGTAGCTGGTTACGTATGATTAGCCTATTGGACCTGGGAGACCTTTGTTTGTAAGACGAGCAAAAATAGGACCTTCTACAATGAGGCGCGCACACACACCCACACGTACGCTGTACCCACAACTAAAACTTAAAATGAGCGTACGAATTAATGATCCTGTGTATGTGTTAAGGTTGTTAAGGTTGATCTTGCCGTTTACAATGGCACCCCAGAACGAAAACATGAACACAACATCACTAAAACAGCAATATAGGCGTTCGGGTGGCGTAGCGGTCTATTCCGTTGCCTACCAACACGGGGATCCTAGTTCGAATCCCTGTGTTACCTCCGGCTTGGTCGGGCGTCCCTACGGACACAATTGGCCGTGTCTGCGGGTGGGAAACCGGATGTGTGTATGTGTCCTGGTCGCTGCACTAGTGCCTCACAGCCTGTTCGGGGGGGGGGGGACTGTGATCCTCGCGCTACATCCCCCTGGCGAAACTCCTCACTGTCAGGTGAAAAGAAGCGGCTGGTGACTCCACGTGTATAGGAGGAGGCATGTGGTAGTCTGCAGCCCTCCCCGGATGGCAGCGGGGGGTGGAGCAGCGACCGGAAAGCTCAGAAGAGTTGAGTAATTGGCCAGATACAATTGGGGAGAAAAGGGGGGGGGGGGTACAAATTTTTTTTTAATGTGAACGTTTAAAGTCCCAGAATCCCTTGCGCCCCCCCAGCGAAGAACTGCTGACAGTCAGAGCGACCGCCCTTTCCGGTTGCTACAGTATTTTCATTAAAAAAAGGAAAAAAAAACGTTAAGTGCTTTGTGGTTGGTTCTCTTTGTCCTCCTAACTACATTAAGCTTTCACGTTAATGTAATGCAGTCAGCTTATCGTCTGCTGGCGGCGTCTCAAACCTGAATCCTGTTGTCGGAAGTATTGCCATGACAACGTCTTCATCCGCTCCAGTGTGCCGAGCAAGTGCCCCGGAGAATTTCTTTTATCTGGATTTGTATTTATTTTTTTTTTTGTATTAAGCAGGATTAGGCATCAGTTATGGCAGTCGTGCCTCACTGCAGGAGTTCATATTCACAACAACTGAAAGTACACGTAACTGTTAAGATAAGCAAGAACAGAAATTAAAAATGATAACAAACAAACCTCGCATTAGATTCCAGACACAGCACGTGATGATTAGGCTGCTTTAGTGAGTCTCTCTGACACACCGACAGTGATCCTTTTCACACTATTCAGGGTTTATTTGTGTCCACCCACCCTTATTTCAAAACCCCCGGTGTTTGCGCTCTGCAGTTGGGTGACACGACACGGTAAACACATGCTCTAAAAGGGTGTATGGATTTGTCCTCAGATGTGCCTGTTGGTTGTGCACAAAGCATCCAGTCATGGTACATTTCCCAAAGGACTTTGACTGGGATGGGTTGGTAAACACTGATTTTTAACAGCTGGTCAGAGAATGGGGCAACTTTCCCGTGTTGCTCCTGTCTAATCACACAGCAGTGTAGGCCTGCAGCCTGTGAAAAATCTGTTCTCCCTCTGAGAAGAAAATAAGATCCCATGTATCAGTGGGTCCGAGGAATAAAATAAAACAACTCCAATGACATGTGCTATGCAGGCGTGTTTGGATTTGTGTCTTTGTTTATGAATATAAAGGGTTAATGAATAAAGGCTCAACAGGCACTCAACACCTATCCTGTGGCCTCACAGTTCCAGTGGAGTCGGCCAAAGGCCAACAGTTGAAACACTTGTTGTACTGGATAGCTCAACAGTGTATACAGTGGTAACAATCCTCCTCCTCCTCCTCCTCCTCCTCCTCCTCCTCCTCCTCCTCCTCCTACTACTACTACTACTACTTTCGGCTGCTCCCGTTAGGGGTCGCCGCTGCAGATCATCCGTTTCCATTTCTTCCTGTCTGTTACGTTGTGAAAAAACACGGCACGACAGGCGAAGCTCTTGTCGGAGCATATTAATCACCACACAACTAACAACCTTCACTCACGGGACTCAGGTCAAAACGTTTAACCGGATCGGGAACACGGCGTTGTCGCAGCAATGCCAGATGTAACACTGCCGTCTGCATCTTCCTCTGTCATGCCAGCCACCTGCATGTCCTCCCTCACCACATCCACAAACCTCCCCTTTAGCCTTCCTCTTTGCCGCTACCCTGGCAGCTCCATATCAGTATCCTTCTCCCAGTATACCCAGTATCTCTCCTCATGTGTTTGTGCCATCCTGGTCGCTGCTCCACCCCCTCTGCCGATACGGGGAGAGCTGCAGACTACCACATGCCTCCTCCAATACATGTGGAGATGCCAGCCGCTTCGTTTCACCTGACAGTGAGGAGTTTCGCCGGGGGGACGTAGCACGTGGGAGGATGACGCTATTACCCCCAGTTCCCCCTCCCGCCTGAACAGGCGCCCCGACCGACCAGAGGAGGCGCTAGTGCAGCGACAAGGACACATACCCACATCCGGCTTCCCAGCCGCAGACACGGCCAATTGTGTCTGTAGGGACGCCCGACCAAGCCGGAGGTAACACGGGGATTCGAACCAGAGATCCCCGTGTTGGTAGGCAACAGAATATACCACCACGCTGCCCAGATGACCTCCAACACACTCTTGACAGGCTCGTCCTTCAGAATTACCCCTGCCCCATTTCTCCCCCCATTCGCACCATGGTAGTAGAGTTTCAACCCACCGCTGATGCTCCTGGCCTTACTCCCCTGCCACCTGGTCTCTTGCCCACACAGTAAATCTACCTTCCTTCAAAATACTGACTCTCACCTCCACACTCCTACAACTTCCTCCTCTCCCGCTGTCTCTGGACATGCCTTCCCCCTCTCCTTCTCCTTCGTCCAACAGTTGCATAGTTTCCACCATCCCCCTGCTGACCAGCGGTACCGGTGGCAGTCGTTGGTAACCCGGGCCTCGACCGATCCGGTATGGAAATCTGATTTATGATCCGCATATTTGATTTGACAAAGGTTTTACGCCGGATGCCCTTCCTGATGCAACCCTCCCCATTTGTCCGGGCTTGGGACCGGCACTAAGAATGCACTGGCTTGTGCGTCCGCAGTGGCTGGGTGACAGTGGGAGGAATTCAGTCTTTGTTTTTTGGTTTTGGTTTTGTTTTGTTTTGTTTTTTGACACAGTAGTAACAATCCAGTGTTTAAAAAAAAAAACAAAAACAAAACAACAACATCAAACCCTTAAAGCTTCTCCTCCATGTAGCCCATCAATATTTGGTATACAGAGCAGAACCACAATAGCGTTAAGCATGGAGACTAATCTTGCCAAAGTAAAATTATGGTTGTGTTAACTTCTTGTGTGAAAAATTTGAAAATACATGTGTGTGTGTGTGTGTGTGTGTGTGTGTGTGTGTGTGTGTGTGTGTGTGTGTTTACATACAAACTGATGTGTGTGAAAAAAATGCTTGTATGTATGACTGCACATTTTGGAGATAAAGGAATGTGGGAATCAAACATCCAATATCATATACAGTGCATCCGGAAAGTATTCACACCCCTTCACTTTCCCCACATTTTGTTATGTTACAGCCTTATTCCAAAATGGATTAAATTCCTTTTTTTTCTTATCAATCTACACACAATACCCCATAATGACAAAGTGAAAAAGGTTTTGTAGAAATTTTTGCAAATTTACTAAAAATAAAAAACTGAAATATTGCGTGTACATAAGTATTCACACCCTTTGCTATGACACTCAAAATTGAGCTCAGGTTCATCCTGTTTCCACTGATCACCCTTGAGATGTTTCTACATCTTGATTGGAGTCCACCTGTAGTAAATTCAATTGATCAGACATGATTTGGAAAGGCACACACCTGTCTATATAAGGTCCCACTGTTGACAGTGCATGTCAGAGCAGAAACCAAGCCATGAAGTCAAAGGAATTGTCTGTGGACCTCCGAGACAGGATTGTATCGAGGCACAGATCTGGGGAAGGGTACAAAAAAAAATTCTACAGCTTTGAAGGTCTCAAAGAGCACAGTGGTCTCCATCATTCATAAATGGAAGAAGTTTGGATCCACCAGGAATCTTCCTAGAGCTGGCCGCCCAGCCAAACTGAGCAATCGAGGGAGAAGGGCCTTGGTCAGGGAGGTGACCAAGAACCCGATGGTCACTCTGACAGAGCTCCAAGCGTTCCTCTGTGGAGATGGGAGAACCTTCCAGAAGGACAACCATCTCTGCAGCACTCCACCAATCAGGCCTTTATGGTAGAGTGGCCAGACGGAAGCCTCTGCTCAGTAAAAGGCACATGACAGCCCGCTTGGAGTTTGCTAGAAAGCACCTAAAGGACTCTCAGACCATGAGAAACAAGATTCTCTGGTCTGATGAAACCAAGATTGAACTCTTTGGCCTGAATGCCAAACGTCACGTCTGGAGGAAACCAGGCACCTCTCATCACCTTGCTAATACCATCCCTACAGTGAAGCATGGTGGTGGCAGCATCATGCTGTGGGGATGTTTTTCAGCGGCAGGAACTGGGAGACTAGTCAGGATCGAGGGAAAGATGAATGGAGCAAAGTACAGAGAGATCCTTGAGGAAAACCTGCTGCAGAGCGCTCAGGGCCTCAGACTGGGGCGAAGGTTTACCTTTCAACACGACAATGACCCTAAGCACACAGCCAAGACAACGAAGGAGTGGCTTCAGGACAAGTCTGTGAATGTCCTTGAGTGGCCCAGCCACAGCCCAGACTTGAACCCCATTGAACATCTCTGGAAAGACCTGAAAATAGCTGTGCAGCGACGCTCCCCATCTAACCTTACAGAGCTCGAGAGGATCTGCAGAGAAGAATGGGAGAAATACCCCAAATATCGGTGTGCCAAGCTTGTAGCTTCATACCCAGGTAGACTTGAGGCTGTAATCGCTGCCAAGGGTGCCTCAACCAAGTACTGAGTAAAGGGTGTGAATACTTATGTACATGCAATATTTCAGTTTTTTATTTTTAATAAATTTGCAAAAATTTCTACAAAACCTTTTTTGCTTTGTCATTACGGGGTATTTTATGTAGATTGATGAGGAAAAAATGAATTTAATCCATTTTGGAATAAGGCTGTAACATAACAAAATGTGGGGAAAGTGAAGGGGTGTGAATACTTTCCGGATGCACTGTATATACTATATATATATATATATATATACACACACACACACACACACACCATATACACTACATATATATATATATATAAATATAAATATATTTTAAAAAAAGAAATATATATATATATATATCAGTCATCAATAACGAGCTCCCCCATTGTTGCATTTCAACAGTACCCACACTCACTGTGACCATTTCTTTGTCATCTGGTGTAATTTAAAGCTGGAAAGAAATCATTTTAGAGTAAATCAGAATCAGAAAAGACTGCTTATAAAAAAGTATTCTATTTATTATTCTATTTATTTAGTGTTCTATTCCATTTATTCCTTTTGTTTTTCTTTTTGTTGCCCTTTTTGTCGAGTGATACATGTACAGTAAGTCAGGGGCGGAGCGTGGGTCTCAGCACAAAGGGGGCGGAGCAATCCCAGCTGGATCAGAGCTCCGATGCATTCATGAATAGTCGTAAAAAAGGCTATAGCCTTTATAGGGGCCGTTAATATCTATGTATAGGGGCCCCGTACTGCACTGTATTTTTTATCATTAGCCGACTTTACGAGTGTGTCACTGAATGCGTCGGGAGTCCCGAGAGCCGGTGCGTTCACGGACGCTCGTAAACTCGGCAACAGAGCTCCAAACGGGGCCCCCCGACCTTGTGGGCCCTGGGGCGACCGCCCCAATGCCCCCGCTCTGGCTCCGCCACAGCAGTACGTACTAGAAGCTGCTGTAAATCGGAGTCGGATTCCTGGTATGCATACGCATACTTGGCCAGTAAAGTTGGTTCTGATTCTGATTCACGTGAAAAAGGCAGATTTTGTTTAATGAAATATTGTAACGTGCATGGATAAGTAGACACGTTGGTCCTTGACTAACGGGTCGGACCCTTTAGTCGACTGGTTAACGTTGTCGCTTGCGGAGCGGGAGACACAGGTTCGCGTCCCGGCTGTGGCGACGGTCTCCCGGACTGCCCCCCGAATTCGCTACATCGGTGTCAGAAGTGGGATGGAGCGACCGTAAGGCCATCGGAAGCGTAGGCACCCTGAGGCGTGAAGGAGCTGATATGCTTAAGCGTGGGGACGCGCTTCCCGAAGGAGGGGGGTAGTGTAACATGCATGGATAAGAAGACACGCTGGCCGCTGGCTCGCGGGTCTGACCCTTTAGTCGAGCGGTTAGCGATGCCTCCTGCGGTGCGGGCGATACGGGTTCGCTTCCCGGCCGCGGCAGTTCCTGTGGTTGCGTTGTCCCCCGAATTCGCTACAATATGTTGTGCGTTTCTAGAAGGACATTGATTCTATCAGGAGAGCACTGAAGTACAATGTATGGCCTTCAGGAGATGGCTCTGGTTGAGCAAGTCTCCTGAGGAGCAATTAAAGTGAAGAAAGATTGCCCTTGTCAATCGAAAGTATGGTTAAAAAAACAAAAAACAAAAACCCAATATGGATTTGTCCAATTCCTGACAGTCAACCACAATTCACGGAAAGACTTGGAGCCAAACAAATCAAAGACAAAGGTCTCAGTTGTGTCGCTAAGGGATCCCATTCACAGCTTCACCGACGGTAAGCTTATGGGGAAATGAAAGAAAGTACAACGATGCATACGAGAGGGAAACGACCAGTCCTCTGGCGTTCGGTGTTAGCTCTAAACCATCATAACGATAAACATGCAGAGAAGTTTAGAACGCTTATACCCCAGGGGCGCTGCTGGGTTTTTGGAGGTTTTCAGGCCGATGCTCAAGGATGAATGATGGCAAGTGATTCCTTGTGGGGTAAAATGTCCCATTTTTTTGCTGTGTTGTATTACTTTTGTATTGTTGTATACTGTCCGTAGCTGGTGGCGAACATCGATCTGAAAAGCCTCCAAAGCGTAAAGTTAATTTTTTTCTAATGAGGGTTTTGGCTTAAAATTGGAGTCTAGACTCTGGATCATGTTTTGTACATTTGGAGTAAATGGCTGGTACTGCAGCAAGGCGTCAGGTCAGGTGTGTTTGTCTGTGTGTGTGTGGGCAAGCAAGCAAGCGAGCATGGAAAGAAACAGAAATGATTTAAGAGGCACTGGATTATTTACACGATATTATCATATGTTGTATTATTAACATGGTTTCAATATTTTTTTTAATATCACGGTTATCGTCAATACCGGTATATTTCAACACCCCCCCTACTAGTAAACGATATTTACACCACACAAGGTACATTTAGCTTTACATCCCTTAATGCCAGTCATTAATGTTTATGTCTTCAGCATATTTCTACAATTATATCCTCTTGGGGCGAACAGTAGTTTCAACACAACTGGAAAAAAAAACCCCACCACATCCTCTCATCTGAAACATCTGTTTCGGTAAATCACTGTTTCAACATTTTATTTTCAATTTTTTTTTATGCCTGTTGATTCACTTAAACCACTTGTTCATTGAGAGCCGTGCCAGTTTTTACATCGCCGAGCTTACTAAATTTAGCCTTCAGAGCTCGCTGCTGTGGCTGTGAGACACGGAGACAAACCCGAGTCTGTTGCTGAGGAACAGCCGAGGAGTCTCTTATAAGGACTCTGGCCATTGTCAGACAGCCAAAACGTCTGGGGGAGTCTAGTGCAACAGCCTCTAAGCAGGCAGCTACAGCCCTTCTGCACTTTGTCATGCAGATATTACTCGATAGATCCGTGATCACTCACATTTGTCAACCGCATTTTGGAACTCGTTTCATTTAGATTTTCAATTCATTGGGGTTGGGGTGTTTTTTTTTTTCAAAAGGACCTACATTTCTTGATGAAAATACACAGCACAGTCAATTCCCATTATCAACAAAAGTAAAGCCCTGATTGCATTAGAGTCTATTCGCAGGGTTAGGGCAGCAATATTTTGCAGCCAGTAATTGCTTGTTGATTTGTCGGAGAGCGACTGTGCTGAGACCTTTCCAGTCGGAGGAGTTACACTGGTCATGTTGCCGAGCCTGGAAACAACATCCATCCACACTGTTGCTCACGTGTGATCACTGAGGTGAGGGGAGTAGATCCACCCCAGACTGTTCAAATCAACCATTATTTTGTCCCTGGGGTGTTCGAGTGGCGTGGCGGTCTATTCTGTTGCCTGCCAACACGGGGATCGCCGGTTAGAATCCCCGTGTTACCTCCGGCTTTGGTCGGGGCGTCCCTGCAGACACAATTAACCGTGTCTGCGGGTGGGAAGCCGGATGTGGGTATGTGTCCTGGTCGCTGCACTAGCGCCTCCTCTGGTTGGCAGGGGCGCCTGTTCGAGGGGGGGGACAGCGTGATCCTCCCATGCGCTACGTCCCCCCTGGTGAAACTCCTCACTGTCAGGTGAAAAGAAGCAGCTGGCGACTCCTCGTGTATCGGAGGAGGCGTGTGGTAGTTGGATCAGCAGAGGGGGTAGAATAGCGACCAGGGCGGCTCGGAAAATTGGGGTAACTGGCCAAGTACAATTGGGGACAAAAAGGGGGGGAAATCCAAAACAAAACAAAAAAAAAGAAAGAAAAAGAAAAAATATTGTGTCCCTTTATTAAAAAAAACAACCTGCAAATACATCTCCAAGAACTTCGAGGTTTCTCTTTCTCTCTCTCTCTCTCTCTCTCTCTCTCTCTCTCTCTCGCTCTCTCTCTCTTCTCTCTCTCTCTCTCGCTCTCTCTCTCTTCTCTCTCTCTCTCTCTTCTCTCTCTTCTCTCTCTCTCTTCTCTCTCTCTCTCTCTCACTCTTCTCTCTCTCTCTCTCTTCTCTCTCTCTCTCTCGCTCTCTCTCTTCTCTCTCTCTCTCTCTCTCCTCTCTCTCTCTCTCTTCTCTCTCTCTCTTCTCTCCTCTCTCTCTTCTCTCTCTCTCTCTCTCTCTCTCTCTCTCTCTCTCTCTCTCTTCTCTCTCTCGCTCTCTTCTCTCTCTCTCCTCGCTCTCTCTTCTCTCTCTCTCTCTCTCTCTCTCTTCTCTCTCTCTCTCTCTCTCTCTCTCTCTCTTCTCTCTCTCCCTCTCTCCTCTCTCTCTTCTCTCTCTCTCTCTCTCTCTCTCTCTCTCTCTCTCTCTCTCTCTCTCTCTCTCTCTCTCTTCTCTCTCTCTCTCTCTCTCTCTCTCTCTCTCTCTCTCTCTCTCTCTCTCTCTCCCCCCCCAGACAAACTGCCAGGACATTAATGCTACTATTTGTGTGGTGCATTGTGATTACATGTTGTCCGGCCATCTCCATGACGACTGGTATCTCTGCAGATCTACCGAGATATGCCATGTGATGAGCTTTTCAGAAACCCTTTGAAACCACGGCTCTGCTTCTATCTTTGCACTCGTATCTCGTGGAGCCAGATGGGTACCTCACTTCTTTCTTTCTTTTTTTGGGGGCGGGGTGGTTCTGTAGTAATTTTGTGTAGTCTTTGAACGTGATTTCACATATGGCGGATGCCGCTTCAGATCTCCGAGCAGCTTTAATCTTGATTACTTTTTTTTTTTGTCTACTCGTTCGTTAACATCCTCACCCCGGACCAGTTTCTTTCCAAATGACGTTCAGCCGTTATCAGCCCAAATTCTTGCTTGAGATTTCATCTTTTGAAAGTGTTTGGTGTTGTGTCCCCTGCCTAAAGCATCACCGTGAGGACGCAGTAAATAAGAAACAAGCTATTTCAGGAACGCGGCTTCAATTGTACCTTTACGGACTGACCATGTGATCAATCGAGGAAGGAATTTGCATCGCCACATGTTTGAAATCAGCCCTCTTTTTTTTCTTCTTTCCTTTTATCAGTCCAGCCTTCCTAGCTTGCTTCAAAGCAAACACCCTTCAAAGCACGACCAGAACGTCCTGGCCTTGCACGGAGAACGGTTTGTGTGCGTCCCGGGACAGAAATCATTAAGCAGGTCTGTGAGGCGGGGGAGAGGGCTGAGATTTCACCCGCTCAGACCTCAGAACTGGCCCACAGAATGCGCTGCTTTGGAATTTCAACAACTTAATTCAATTTGTGCTTGTTAATATGAGCCATTCATCACGGTTAGCTCCTCGCGTTGTATTTTCCTAGCTGGAATAACACTGGAGCCGGCACGGCGTGGCCTGCCTCACGGTGTTGTTATAAAGAGGCGCGCTGCCGTGTGCGGAAGGGGACCGGCGTTATGTGAGAGCCACTGTCTCCCCTCGCTAAGCGGCCGGGGTCTTTTTTTCCCCCTCCCTTCAAACCTCCGAGCTGAGGCCTCGTGTTTTCATTGGCACCCACCAGGGTAGTCAGCTGGCCTGCACATCTTGGCCTCGCGCTTCAGCGAGGCCCCCCTCTTTTTCGACGAGGTGTAGTACTGTCGCAGTTAGTGCACGGCCATCCGCGACGCACCGACACCTTGGGGAAGGCGGCGACTGCCCACTGCGCCCAAGGGCGAACACGGAAAAGGGTTCCCCGTCTCTTGCTTTTCCGTTTTTTCTCTTTTCCTGGAAAAAGAAGGAAAATTACTGGATTATTAAAGTAAATGTGTGGGGGCAGGGGGCGTCCGGGTGGCGTGGCGGTCTCCTCCGCTGCCTGCCAGCACGGGAATCGCCGGTTCGAATCCCTGTGCTACCTCCGTCCCTATGCACGATTGGCCGTGTCTGCGGGTGGGAAGCCGGATGTGGGTATGTGTCCTGGTCGCTGCACTAGTGCCTCCTCTGGGAATAGCGTGACCCCCCCCACACGCGCTACGTCCCCCTGGCGAAACTCCTCACTGCCGGGCGAAAAGAAGCGGCTGGTGACTGCACATGTATCGGAGGGGGCATGTGTTAGTCTGCAGCCCTCCCCGGATCGGCGGAGGGGTTGGAGTGGGGTAATTGGCCGGATACAGATAGGGAGAAAAGGGAAAAATCCCCCCCCCAAAAAAGAATTTAAATGTGGGCAGCTGAGGTGATTTGTGTCATCTGCACCTGCAGGTCACTTTCATCATGTACCAAAGCAGCGACCAAATGGCTTGGCATTAAGATTGCAAGAAATGAATGCAAGAAGTAAAAATGTTCATTCGTGTTGTTGTCTGGTTTGTAACGGGCATATGGTGGACAGCTGTAGTCCAATAGATCCTCACATATCAACCAAGAAAACACCTGGCCACAGAGAGAAGCAAAACATCATGCACCGACAGATAAATATGTTCTTTGTCATAGAGACGGTGTCCACAACACTGCTGGACACAAACACTGGTCAGTACTGTTTCCCTGTGAAGGTAGAAATTGTACTTTTCTCGTGTAGTTTATGGGGAAAGGAATGAATGAAAGCAACATTACACCATATCACATGATAGTATGAACTTTTTTTTGTCCAGAGATTATGTGATCTTTTTATTAGTCTTGCCACCCGTAGGCCTTTTCCATGGATTTTGGAGTTGTTGGCAGACATTTAAAGCCCAGTCTAAATCTTAAGCTTCAGCGGAGTATGAAATATACCGGCAGGAGAACTGACTTTTCATTTTATATTCTTCCTTTGATTAATGACCACCGTGTTATTATTGGCACAGTTACCATGGCGATATTGGAAACTAACGCAGCCCAAAACCGTAGAGAAAGTTTCTTCATAATCCAGCAATCTGTTAAGCCACATCTTGAGCTTGTTTTCCATTATTTTAGATGTGTTTATTCTCTTTGAACAGCTCTTCTACCTTGTCTTATTTTAACGTTAAGGCAGTAATGATGGTGATGATGATGATGATAAAGATGACTGTGGTAGTTATGCTTTTCCACACAGCAAACTAAAGGAGATTTAAAACCGTGAAGCCCATCTTTCAAAACTTTCACCCCTCTCTTAACCTGAATAGTGTGTGTAGTTTGCGAAAAATGTCTACTTTCGACTAAACCCCTCATAACAGCAGTTTAATTACATTACAGTCATTTAGCCGACGCATTTATCCAAAGCAACTTACAATAAGTGCATTTAACGTAGGAAATCAGGAGAACTTCTAGTCATCAGAGGTCATAAGTGCATCTTCTCTCTAAACAAGCATCTAAGAGCAAAACCAGTGCTAAAGTAAAAGCGGAAGAAAGATTTTTTTTTTTACATGAGTGAATACAATAAGTGCTAAGAACAAGTAACAGGGTAGTAGTTTCCTACAATGCCTCAGTTTGTCTTGAATGTTTAAATCGTCATTAATATGGTGTGTGAGTTTTATAATCTTTTGGATCCTTGGAAGCTGTTAAAAGCCCATTGTATAATTTTCAAAAAATACATCTGAGTCAGCGAGGAGTTTTTAATTCCTGAATAAATCACATTTCACACCTAGGCAACAATAGTGTTGCACTTTCATGGGCCTTAACACTAAGAGGAAGACCTCCACCCATCCCACCATCTACCTTCATCTGACATGTAGGAATGTCAGATAAGAATAAAAAAACAAAAAACAAATCTACCGCCAGACAACCGCACAGGGCCATTTAGACAGAAACAAAAACAAGGTGAAAAGGATTGTCAAATACCAGACTTTTTAGTAACCTCAAGTCTGCCAACACTGTTCATGCAGAACACAGACACGGTCCATAAGAAATGGTCCATGGTACTTCCCACCTAAACTCTCCTGTTGCCCATTACCAATACTAAAATAACTTTCACAATTTGTTCCAGACGTGAAGTCACTTTAGGTAGCAGTTTTCAAAATCACACACATTCTGAATTAATGTTATAATACAAACCCGGTCTGCAAAACCCACAGTAAATTGTTTTGGAACAAATATGGAACTGAAGAAGCACTCTGTGTTTTTCTATATCAAACATATTCGTAGAAAACACATTCGTTGAGGACCTGTTATAGTTACTTTCCATTGCTCTGTCTTGAGCTTCTGCCTTTGTGAGAGTCGGATTCATGAGATCGATAACCGCTGTTTGTTTTCTTACTATCTCTTCTCTATATTCTGCCCTAATCTCTTCATTTCTTCTGCTGATTTAGCCATTTTCTGTGCTTAGTTCACTTATCGCTGATTCTCTAGTTTTCTTTCGCAAATAACTCTTTTGTTTAGTAGGCAGCCTCTCATTCCTAGTTTGTTCAAACTTTGCCTAGCTTAGCAGTTATCTCTATTGCATTTGTTGTCAAAGCAGCCCCGTTAAAGCAATGGTGTGTGGTGACTGTTCCGCAGTTACGAATAGGTTGTCTCTACTAGAGAGATGTGTCCGCGAGTTAGAGAAGCTTCTTTCGGCTAGGATTATGTTAGACGTGATGGACACTCCAGATGGACACTCCTTAGCCCCGGGCCTGACAGCAGACCTGCTATTCTTAGCACTAGTTCAACAGTTCTAAGACAGCTGTGGTTAAACCTCTACTCAAACAACAGAAACCTCGATCCAAGGTCTCTTAATAACTATCAACCAGTCTTTAACCTTCCATTCTTTTCTAAAGTACTAGAGAGTTGTGTATCAACAATTTTCGACCGATATCTATATGAATCTTTTCAATTGGCTTTCAGGGCCTGTCACTCCACTGAAACTGCTCTGACCAGAGTGGTGAACCATCGTCTACTAGTTATGGACTCTGATTCCACTTCTTTGCTTCTACTACTGGACCTCAGTGCAGCCACCATTGATCACTGTATACTATTAGACAGAATAAATTGTAATTTTGGTGTCCCTGGTTTAGCGCTCTCTTGACTTAAGTCCTACTTATCTGGAAGAACACATTGTGTCTGCTATAATAATATTACATTAAAATTCTCTGACGTTAAATATGGCATACATCAGGGCTCAGTTCTTGGCCCTCTACTTTTCTTTTTTTATATTTCACCTCTTAGCCAAATTATACGCAGTCATGGAATAAATTTTCATTGCTATGCTGATGATATTCAGCTGTATGTTCTTATAAGGGCTGATGATCGTACTCTAAATTCAAATGATTTTGAGTTTAGAGGCCTGCTTGGCTATTGTGAAAAATGTCACTAAATGTAAATGGATGTCACTAAATTTTCTGCTTTTAAATTTGGATAAAACTGAGATGCTGGTCATCTGCCCTGCTAGATACAGACACCAATTTGATCAAGTAACAATAACAATCAGTGACTCTGTGATTTCACAAAGAATGGCAGCCAAAAATCTTGGTGTTAAATTTGATCCCAGCCTTTTCTTTGATAAGTACATTAAAGAAATCACGAAGACTGCCTTTCTTCATTCTAATATATGCATTTGTTTAATCCAGACTTCATTATTGTAATGTTCTGTTTTCAGGTCTGCCACATGCTAGTACTAAAAGTCTTCAGATGGTTCAGAATGCTACAGCTAGAATCCTAACTAAAACTAGAAAATTTGACCATCCAATTCTTGCCTCCCTTCATTGGCTTCCTATCCATTTTAGATCAGACTTTAAGGTGCTTCTGCTGACTTATAAAATCCTAAATGGGCTTGTCCGATCTTACCTGTCTGATCTCCTTAAACCGTGCGTTCCATCTTGAGCTCTTCACTTTCAAAATACAGGGCTCCTGTGTGTACCCACATTTAAAAAAGAAGTCAGCTGGTGGCAGGGCCTTTTCCTATCGGGCCCTGTTCTTGTGGAATAACCTGCCTGCTGCCATCAGACAACCACAGTGTGTTGAGTCCTTTAAATCCAAACTTAAAACTCATTTTTTTGCCTTAGCTTACAATTAGTTACCTTTACGTTGAGTGCTTCACAACCTGTACTGCATGGCGGGTCGGTTTCTGTCTCAATGTATTTACCAAGCACTGTTCTGCCAGTGAGATTATAGCATATTGATTGACTATTGCAAACTGTTCTCTTCTCTCAAGTCTTTTCTCTCTCTCTCTCTCTCGATGGCTTCTCCTTTCTCTTCTGCTGTGTGTGTGAATAGTGTTATGTGAGTCTCCCTTATGTGCATGTGCAGTCTGTACTCCTCCCAGGTCTCCATGGTGATGGTGGTCGCCACCTGGACATTGCTCAGCATCCCCCTCATCACATTTTCTTTTTATCTATCTTATAAATCCATATAATTTTGTTATCCTGTTTCAATGTTATATCCTCTCACCCAGATCCGTGGCTTATGTCTTTATATATATATATATATATATATATATAAAAACACATAAGTCTATATATATATATATATATATATATATATATATATATATATATATATGAACACATAAGTCTATATATATATATATATATTTGTCTACATGGTGATGGTGGTCACGTGGCTCGGGCCCAGGGCTGTTCTGGTGGCATCTGGACACTGCTTTGCAGCCTCCTCATCATATTCTTCATATATTTTATAACTACATTATAATTCTGTTATCCTCTTTCAGTGTTGTATTCTTTAAATTGTGTAAACACAACATCCATTGCACGTTGTCCGTCTTAGGAGAGAGCTCCCTCCTCTGTTGCTCTCCCTGAGGTTTCTCCTTATTTTTTTGGACCTGTTGAAGGTTTTTTTTTTTAGGGAGTTGTTGCTTATGCGATGTGAGGGTCTAAGGACAGGATGTTGTGTAGCTGTAAAGCCCCCTAAGGCAAATCAGTAATATGTGATATTGGGCTATACAAATAAAATTGACTTGACTTAAAAAGCTACATTAAACATTACATGTGGGAATGTCTTACCAAGTAGTCATCATGAGGCGACTATTCCAGGTAAAAGAAGAAACATAAGCAACTGAGGAACTGAGGACACTAATTGTTGAATCTTTGTAGGTGGAATTCTTTCCCATTCTCGCTTGATGTGTGACTTCAGTTGCTCAACAGTCCGGGTGTCTCCGTTGTCGTATTTTGTGCTTCATAATGCACCACACATATTCAATGAGAGACAGGTCTGGACTGCAGGCAGGCCAGTCTAGTGCCCACACTCTTTTACTACGAAGCCATGCTGTTGTAACACGTGCAGAATGTGGCTTGGCATTGTCTTGCTGAAATAAGAAGGGACGTCCCTGAAAAATATGTCGCTTGGATGGCAGCATATGTTGCTCCAAAACCTGTATGGACCTTTCAGCATTAATGGTGCCTTCACAGATGTGCGAGTTACCCATGCCATGGGCACTAACACCCCCCCATACCATCACAGATGCTGGCTTTTGAACTTTGCGCTGATAACAATCTGGATGGTCCTTTTCCTCTTTAGCCCGGAGGACACGACGTCCATGATTTCCAAAAACAATGTGAAATGTGGACTCGTCAGACCACAGCACACTTTTCCACTTTGCGTCAGTCCATCTCAGATGAGCTCGGGCCCAGAGAAGCTGGCGGCGTTTCTGGGTGGTGTTGATATATGGCTTTGGCTTTGCATGGTAGAGTTTTAACTTACACTTGTAGATGTAGTGACGAACTGTGTTAACTGACGATGGTTTTCCCAAGTGTTCCTGAGCCCACGTGGTAAGATCCTTTACAGAATGATGTCGGTTTTTAATGCAGTGCCGCCTGAGGGATCGAAGGTCACGGGCATCCAATGTTAGTATTCGGCCTTGCCGCTTACGTGCAGAGATTTCTCCGGATTCTCTGAATCTTTTGATGATATTATGGACTGTAGATGATGAAATCCCTAAATTCCTTGCAATTGTACAATAAGAAACGTTGTTCTTAAACTGTTGGACTATTTGCTCACGCAGTTGTTCACAAAGTGGTGAACCTCGCCCCATCCTTGCTTGTGAACGAGTGAGCCTTTCAGGGATGCTCCTTTTATACCCAATCATGACACTCACCTGTTTCCAATTAACCTGTTCACCTGTGGAATGTTCCAAACAGGTGTATTTTGAGCATTCCTCAACTTTCCCAGTCTTTTGTTGCCCCTGTCCCAGCTTCTTTGGAACATGTTGCAGGCATCAAATTCAAAGTGAGTGAATATTTGCAAAAAACAATAAAAGTTTATTAGTTTGAACATTAAATATCTTGTCTTTGTAGTGTATTCAATTGAATATAGGTCGAAAATTATTTTCAAATCAATGTATTCTGTTTTTATTTACGTTTTACACAATGTCCCAACTTCATTGGAATTGGGGTTTGTATAAATAAGGCAACCATTGTGCTGTATGTATGAGCCATACCAATAAAACGTTTACCCTCATGTTAAGCTACTGTGTAAGTGAGGTAACTGCATGAAAACAGATATATATATCAAGTTAAAGTAATAAAAGATGTGATTTGAAGTAAAATATTTACCTCAGGTATTCATATTCTGTTGAGATGTAGTGTTCACTGAGTAACGTTAACCTGTCCTTGAAAGTATTACTTGTGAGAGACTAATACTTTTTTCAGAGGTTCCAGTTGCAGCAAGTGACACAAGGTCATCTTAACAAATTAACTTGTGCACACAAACATGAGTTGAACAGTAAATAAATTCACAAGTGACTGTTATTTTTTCTGTTATGTCCAACTCGTTTCTGAACTACAGTAGTTTCATCTGAGAGCACCTCACAAGTGTGCATCACATCATCATATGTAATTGGGACGTGTGTTAGCACAAGTGTACACACCTCATATTTTACCCATCTGGCAACACTAATTAGGCATGGCTGTAATTAATGCTGCTCTCCAACAAGTCATTCTGTTTATAGACTAGGGAGAAAATCAAATATTAATTTTCTTAAAAGACATGTTTCATAATTTCAGTTTTTCTCCTGATGACATCGTAAAAATGTCCCATGCCACATCGTTAAACTCACAAATACTTCAAAAATCATTTGTTTGCCTTTCAAGCGGTAATCCCTCCTTAGATCCCTTATTCAACATTGCTACAACAATAAGGTGATGAGATAGCTTAAATCTTTGAGTATCTGCCACCCAAAAGCAGTCCACAGGTGGGTAATCCATACTCGTTGTTTTAAAGGTCATGATCTTCGGATCAATGTCATCTTTTATCACTTATTGTAAGAAGCCCAACAGCTTCATTGTCACAGGCGAGAGACGTCCCACCATGTGGCTCGTAATTTTAATTAACTTTCCACAGAAAAACACACTTGAACTCAGCAAGGGTTTTAATCAACAACCATTTCATGCTTTTGGCTAATATCCTGAACACAACATGAGAAGCTATGATGAAACAAACAAACGTCCAACGTGGCTAATCCTGTGTGTCAGTTACGGTATAAAAGACTGGGGCTGATATCTCAGAGTCAACACAGCAAAGGCAAAGCTTGCCGAGGAAATTCATCTGCAAAATCAACGAGAACTCGTCTTGGACAACTTCACCATGAGACATTCGGCCATCTCCATCCTCTTTGCCGCAACACTGTTGTTCGAGTGCTATAGCTTATCTGTGGCGATACCCATGAGCAAGACTGAAGACGGTTCCTTGGAAGAAGACACCTTCAACTCGCTGCTAAGCGAGGAGGTTGCAGGAAATGATTTCAGAGGTGCGGATCCAGCCATCTTGAGCAAGAATGAGGCCCCCAAGGTCATAGTGGTCGCCAACGCAAGCCTGTGGAGGAACCTGCGGATGCTGGACAGAGGACTTCCCCTCTATAAGCAGAGAGCTGTGGAGAGCAGGCTGAACTTCGATGGCAGAGATGCAGACCAGGACCCAAGCTTCACTGTCATCAAAAAGGACACTATGAGGTGTATGGTGGGAAGGGTGTATCGGCCATGCTGGGAAGTTTAGACCTTCCAGGTTCTCCGTCCCTGTCAAGGCCACCTCCAAGACCTTCTGCCAATCATATAAATTCATCCTCTCTGCCTTATTTTGAATTGCATCATAGTCCAACAGTGTATAGATCTGTAGCGATATGAGTGTAGACCTTAAAATAAAATCCATTTAACTTGAATTGGATATTACATCTTGTGCTTTTTTAGTATGTGTGGGTTTTATCGAATGTTTGGAAGATAGCCGAAACCTTCCTTTAGCCACAAAGTAAAAGAACTGAGCTCACACAATCTGTGACACTCATTTAACATTGATCTGCTTTTCAAAAGCCACTATCATGATATTTTACCACTTATTTAATGTCTAAAATGTAGGGGTACACATAGGAAACATCCAAGACAGCATTTGCTATAGTCTTTTGGTATTTACTAAGCCCTGGCATTTGATGATGGTGGGAGCTTTACTACTATAGCAAAAGAAATGTTATATTCAAAGGCATTTCTAATTCAGTTTTACAAAAAAGTTTTGTATTTTGATAAGGTGTGAACTATGAGTAATGATCCAAATAACTTCTAGTAATCTGAGAAGATGCACTAGAACTGAACTGGACTGAAATAGTGACTAATGTGACAACAAAACTAAATTTACCCCCGAAAACCAAATTAAAATAAACCAGGGAACAAATATTAACAGAAATCAGTGAAATAAGTCATGTTTTGTATTCTCACCAGCTTTTGTTTACACGTCTCTGTTATTAGGTGCTCGAGGTAGGTATCAAGCAAAAATTTTCAATATTTTAAAGAAAAATTGCAGTTATAAACCATCATATTACTCGGTGAATACGTTTTATGTTGGTGGACAGTATTTATTTTCATTATTAAAGTCCAACCAAGACACAAGACTCAGTTGGATGACCAGGTGTAGGGGGCTAACTTGCCGAAAACACAGATATGAGCGACCCGTTGCAGCACGTGACAGTGTCATCACTGCCACTGTCCTTGTGCAAGAAAATGAAGCCGTACTTGCTTCAGGTCTGCTGCTTTATGCTGGTCCCATGCTCGTAAATCTCTGGTCAAGTGTTGAGGCCATACTGTCTGTGTATGTGGGACTTACAGGAAATAAGCTCCTAATGACTCTGTATATGTCAGCACAATCAGAATATACTCTCTTATCAGCTCAGTATCAGTGTGTTGTAAGTGTAGAAAGGTTAAATAGGTGAAGAAGATGAGCAGGTTTTGGTACACCAAAATTAACGTTCCATCCTTCTGGATATGATTTGGGGCTAATTCAATAAAAACATTTGTAATGGTGATACTTGCTTGATAACAGAGCATACGTTGATAACCTCAATGGCAAGCCAGCTTGCACCTTTCCCCCTACTATCTAAGATAAATTTCAGGATAAACACCTTAAATAGCATTAATGATAGATCCTGTGTACTGGTAAATGGTGCCAACTGGATCATGAGTGAATATTTTTTCAAGTGTGACACAATCATTCCTTAAAGATTTATCGATATCAACTGAAAAAAAATAATTTTCACTCATATACATTTTCAGAATATTGAATAATTGAATTATTACAATATATTGAAAACATTAAATATTGAATAATTAGTCTATTGACTCTAATAATTAAGAGCTGTTGGGCTGAGTAATTCCAAATGCTTCACAGCACAACTATGAGGACCTGAGTGAGCCTTGTGCACATACTTAATATCAGCTGTGATATGATGTACCCTCGCTCTGAACCTGAGCCTGCCAAACACTGTTGTTAGTGTGTGTATACAGAGTATATTTTTGATTTGATGATTGCACACACAGACAGCCAAATGGTTATTTTGCTTCATTATTGGAAGAATGTCAAGACGCTCGAGCCTCATGAGCAAGAACGTGTTTGTACATAAAAAAGTGTTAGGCCAGCCAGTTTACCTCGCATGGATATGAGCCCCGGAGGGTGGTAATTAAAGAATCATAATGTCAGAGAGGATTAAGTCGTATCTTTCTGATTTGCCAGGCCTTAACCAAGTGCCTCAGCTATAATTAGAAGAGCCTTACTGTCTAGTATTATGAATAAGAACAAAGATAGTTTTTTTTTTTTACATTTACCTACTTCACAAGCATGAAAAGTGCATGTCAAAAGTCAATTTTCACAAGCTCAGGCTGACATAACATCTCTGACAAGCATGGATTTGTAAGTTTAACTAATGTATGTTATTTTCTTTCTCCACTTGCACACGCAAGCTCAATTACTGTCATTTGCATTTTCATTTTGCCATATCAGCGATGTATTATCAGTGAAATAAATGGGTGATAACAGTCTCTTGAACCTACTAGTAGGTTTAGGAGGCCCCTACTAGCCCATATATTTGGGACAGATGTGTGATGGTAACTCCTATTCAGTAGACTGATAACAGTCAGATCGGGCGCCAACGTCCCCCACATAGATTATTTCACACGTGATCTGGCTCCTGTCCTGTCTGACGTAAGTTTCTCGGTATTATACACACATAAAGGCAGTAGCTTTGATTTTTACACTGCTTCCAAATTTTGTTTTATAACATTGACAGTTTGGAGTTTATTTTGTGTGTGTGTGTGTGTGTGTGTGTGTGTGTTTAATATGAGTCACTCTGGATAAGAGTATCCACCGCAGCCCAACACAATTAAATGTAAACAAAAATCTTAGACAAACCATTAATGAAAGATTGGTTTCTCATTAAGTTCTGCTGTTTCATAAAGCTTCATTCTCGTGTTAGTTACCCTTAGCAGAGGGATTAAAATCCGTTGCTTGGTGGGGCTTGTTTGCCATGTCTGCAGTTTCTTTGGTAAGAATAGTGCTATTAATACCAGGGGAACAGCGGGGAAAAGGTTAGAACGAGTTCATTATCAAGTGGTGTCAAGCTCAGGCACAGCTCTGCTGTCTACTTTAAGTGTTCGCTTTCGCGTCACCTTGCTCCTGGGCAGCTGAAGATCTCCTACTGAAAGGCTTCTGAGGCTTCTCTGGGCAGCCGAAACCAGTGGGGAAGGATGATAAGATCATGCCATCAGCCTCCACTGTGTTGAATTGTAAAGAGGATCTAAAATAATTAATCCAAAACTGGACTGTTGCGTCCAGGTAGCATGGCGGTCTATTCCGTTGCCTACCAACACAGGGATCTCCGGTTCGAATCCCGTGTGTTGCCTCCGGCTCGGTCGGGCGTCCCTACATGCACAATTGGCCGTGTCTGTGGGTGGGAAGCCGGATGTGGGTATGTGTCCTGGTCGCTGCACGAGCGCCTCCTCTGGTCGGTCAGGGCGCCTGTTCGGGGGGGAGGGGGAACTGAGGGGGAATCCTCCCACGCGCAATGTCCCCCTGGCGAAACTCCTCACTGTCAGGTGAAAAGAAGCGACTGGCGACTCCACATGTATTGGAGGGGGCGTGTGGTAGTCTGCAGCCCTCCCCGGATCGGCCGAGACGGTGGAGCAGCGACCGGGACCTCGGAAGAGTGGGGTGATTGGCCGGATACAATTGGAGAGAAAAGGGTGGGGGGGGGAAAACTGAACTGTTCAAAAGGGAAATAGCCTTCTATAAATGGGTAGAAATTTAACTTACAGAGGCTATTGATACAAAATATAACTTATACTAGGTTAGGTGGTAACTACGGTGAGCCATGGGGAGCGTGTCTCCTTGTGGAGTGACAGATTACTCCCTGAAAACACAATTTGGGAAATATTTTGGGGTTTCTAAAATACCAAGTAGCAAATTGTTTTTGCAACAATTTTGCTATATGCTTTTCTATATTCTTTTCTTTATATGTTAATTATGTTGTACATGCATGCTTGAACTTGTGAGTTTAATGAGGATCATTTCATTACTCATTCACAACGAAGATCCAGCTGTGCCGTGCCTACCTTCACCACCCATACAAGGTGGTGCAACAGCAAACTGACCTTATTTCAGTTCATGTTTACCATGCTCCTGCGTCTGTGTTAAAAGGTTGTTTTATTACTGTGTGGCGGTTGCATTTGACCTGTCCATTTCTTATTTGCCGCGCTCAATTCTATTTGACCATGTTGTATCATAGATGATGTTTATTTTTTTTTCTCTGAAGCAAGGATATAATGATACACAGATATATATGAATATATTCAGTAGATGCTTGTGTCTTGGATGCTTACCAGTGACCCATTTTGTCCTCTCTGAGGCATGCGCTCACACGAAAGAAATGAGCTCCCACAGTATAGTTTGTCCCCTGACTTAATGGTTGGAGAGCAAAACATGGCACGGTGGCCCAGTGGTTAGCACTGTCGCCTCACAGCAAGAAGGTCCTGGGTTCGAACCCCGGGGTTGTCCAACCTTGGGGGGGGGGTCATCCCAGGTCGTCCTCTATGTGGAGTTTGCATGTTCTCCCCGTGTCTGCGGTGGGTTTTCTGCGGGTGCTCCGGTTTCCCCCACCATCAAAAAGACATGCATGTTAGGGTTAATAGTCCTGTCTGTGCCCCTGACCGAGGCCTGCGAGACGAACTGGAGTTGGTCCCCGGGCGATGGGTAAAATGTAAGAAAGAATTTCCCCCATGGCGATTAATAAAGTAGTAAAAAAAAAGACATACTAGGGACAGAAGATAAAACACACTATACTTTTTTTCCCTGTAAATACACATAAAGTCCAATTCAGGATCAGAGGTGCTGAAACCTATCCTAGCAGGTATTGGGCTGAAGACATAGAGACACTGCTTGCTGGTTTTCACCAGGCCCACATACCGTTTCTCACATGCAAACTACTCAAAGAAGGAACCAGTATCGAAACCGGAATCCCTTTGCTGCGAGGCAACAGAGCTGAGCAATTAAGCACAATTTATTCTTAAACATCTGTGAGTTTTTGAGTGTGTACATTGTGGGCATGTCCATAGCTGTTTGCCAATACATAGTTAGATGGAGTGCTCGTGGGTGTGCCAGAATGCAGTATCACATTTACAAAACCAAAAGGAAATGTCGGAAGAAATCTAGAAAACAGAAACAATGAATGTAAACAGAAGAACAAAATACAGAATATTCTGTACATCCATTTCTTCAAACAGATTTGCAGTGTTTAGTGTGGAGCAACTGCTACATGAAAGGATAGATACAGCCGTTCCAGGATGTGCTAGCTAGACAATGAGTTGCTGAAGGCTAAAGATGAGAGAAACCAGATATCTTTCCCTGCCCAGACAATCAGCCTTGAGGTTGAGGTCATGTTAGGCTAGCTTTGGTATTTTTCCGGTCTTTTTCCACGGTGGTTCATTGCAGTGATGGTCCTTGAACAACACTGAACATGATGTTGTGGGAAAAACACCTACACAGTGATATCAAATGGTTGATGCTAGATCCAACGGGGTGTAGGCACGGAAGTACGTGATTGGTTGTTGGTTAGACGTGATTGGTTGTTGGTTAGGGTTAGGGTTTAAACTCTTTTTGAATTTCCATTGTTAGCAAGCGTTAACGTTAGCTATCGTTACATCACTATCTGGCAATGATGAGGTCAGTTGTAAGCTAGCTAGCTAAATGCTTTCAGTGCGCATCGTTTGTTTCAAATCAGTGCGCGTCGAGGTTCACCGCTGTCTATTGGCCGACGCAACAGCCAATCACGGCTACTTCCGTGCCTACACCCCGTTGGATCTAGCAGCAACCATATGAAATCTTGTGCCACTGCACACATTACGTCTCCCAGAATGCCTCATCACTCACACAGGTGTAGGTGCTTAAGCCACCAAAAGCCAGAAGGGAAGAAGCAGAGGGACAGAGAGCACACAATTTCAAAAGACCACCTACATTCAGGAAAGTGTTTTAATGACTGAGAACTGTTCACGTGGAGGAAGGTACACAAAAAAGAAAAAACTGTTCACGTAGCACAGCGGGCTATTCCGTTGCCCACCAACACAGGGATCCCGGTTCGAATCCCCGTGTTGCCTCCCTACAGACACAATTGGCCATGTCTGCGGGTGGGAAGCCGGATGTGGGGATGTGTCCTGGTTGCTGCACTAGTGCCTCCTCCTCCTCCTCTGGTCGGCCGGGGCGCCTGGTGAAACGCCTCACTGTCAGGTGAAAAGAAGCGACTGGCGACTCCACTTGTATCGGAGGAGGCATGTGGTAGTCTGCAGCCGTCCCCGGATCGGCAGAGGGGGTGGAGCAGAGATCAGGGAGGCTCGGAAGAGTGGGACACTTCATGGAATTATGTTGAGTTTTGAAGAACCTTTTTCTCCTCCGGGACGTTTTAAGTTTGGTGTTGGACTTTGGTTTTGATTAAAAGAATTGCCTGAGTTACCTGTTAACTACCTGAGCACCGGTGAATAAAACTTCAACTTCTTTTGAACCTTGAGTTTTTGCCCGTTTTTTTTTCCAGTTATATTGTTCTGCCCCACCCTAGTGAGATCCTATGAAATTACACTTCCCAAAAGCATTTTTTTGCCCTTAGCTGGCATGCTGCTCCTACCCTACTGTAATTAGATGCAGAAATATTTTAAAGAGCGAGCAGGCACTTGTTTTAGTCACCCACTGACATGTATAAAAGGATAAAAAGGGGTGTAGATGTGTAGAGGACAGTGATGATGGAGTCCATGTATAAAGGGGTGTAGATGTGAGGACAGTGATGATGGTGTCCATGTATAAAGGATATAAAGGGGTTTAGACATAGAGGACAGTGATGGAGGTGTCCATGTGTAAAGGCTATAAAGGGGTGTAGACATAGAGGACAGTGATGGTGGTATCCATGTATAAAGAATATAAAGGGGTGTAGATGGTAGATGTAGAGGACAGTGATGGTGGTGTCCATGTATAAAGGATATAAAGGGGTGTAGACGTAGAAGACAGCGATGGTGGTGTCCATGTATAAAGGATATAAAGGGGTGTAGACATAGAGGACAGTGACGGTGGTATCCATGTATAAAGAATATAAAGGGGTGTAGATGTTAGATGTAGAGGACAGTGATGGTGGTGTCCATGTATAAAGGATATAAAGGGGTGTAGATGGTAGATGTAGAGGACAGTGATGGTGGTGTCCATGTATAAAGGATATAAAAGGGTGTAGACGTATAGAGGTCAGTGATGGAGGTGGGGGTTAGACTGACAGTGACAGCGCTGTAGTAAAACATCTTGCCCCAGCTTCTCACAAGTCTGCCTAGAGAGTGTAGTTGGCTAAAGCTAGCGTGTTGCCTTTCTGCTTGCCTCATATTTTATTTATTTTATTTATATATCTTTTTTTTAGCCGGGAAGGTCCTGGCTGTAAGAGGAGACACGAGATCTCTCCATCCAGGGACTCCTGGTCAAGACACGTGGACTGCATAAAAGCTACACTAGAGGAGTAGTAAAGGAAGAGAGGCATGCAGGCCATACCTGTGATGTCCATAACACAGTCCACCTCAAGTCCAAGTATGTAAAGCAGCAACGTGTTTCCTTCAGGGTAGTTTGTGAAAGACCTCTAAAAGTATGCAAAGAAGGGGGTGTTTCTAAGGTAACGGTATTTTGCAGCTCATTCCATGACCAAGGTGCATAAAAGGAGAAAGCAGTTTTACCAAGCTCTTGAGTGCACCCTGGGGACATTTAAAGTCCCCCTCCAGTCATCTTTTAAGACATAAATTGCTCTGATCTGTATAATGAATTGTCTGATGTGTTTTTATGCAAAATAAGTCCAATTATCTTGTTAAAATCCTGAAATGACCTCTACTCCTTCTCTCTCGTTTAAAACAACCCAGAATCTATGAATATGCAAATTATCTCCAGCCTCGATTCAAATGTCCCCCACCCCGCCGCCACTCACCTGCAGTGCAAACACCTCATCACCGTCGAATCTATTCATCAAATACTTACCCCCCCCCCGCACCCCCCTTTTTCTCCCCAGCTGTACTTGGCCAATTACCCCACTCTTCCGAGCCATCCCAATCGGTGCCCCGCTCCCTCTGCCGATCAGGGGAGGGCTGCAGACTGCAGACTACCATGTGCCTCCTCCGAAACATGTGGAGTCACCAGCCGCTTCTTTTCACCAGACAGTGAGGAGTTTCGCCACCGCGACGTAGCACGTGGGAGGATCACGCTATTCCCCCTCAGCCCCCCCCTCTTTCAAAGTGAATTTTCAATGACATGTTGCACTTCATGGTTTTTTATGCTTTAAGCATGTTGTCGAGCAGCTCAATGTAGTTTGGTGCTCTGTAATTGGCAAAAAAAACCCAAAAACCTCAACAGGCGTCGTGGGTGGCATGGCGGTCTATTCCGTTGATCAGCCACATTATGACGACATGGGAAAGAGTAATAGAAGCTAGGTTGAGAGGAGAGGTGACGATTAGCGAGCAGCAGTATGGTTTCATGCCACGAAAGAGCACCACAGATGTGACGTTTGCTTTGAGAATGTTGATGGAGAAGTATAGAGAAGGCCAGAAGGAGTTACATTGTGTCTTCTTGGATTTAGAGAAAGCACACGACAGGGTGCCGAGAGAGGAGGTGTGGTATTGTATGAGGAAGTTGGGAGTGGCAGAGAAGTATGTAGGAGTGGTGCAGGATATGTATGAGGGAAGTGTGACAGTAATGAGGTGTGCGGTAGGAAAGACAGATGGGTTCAAGGTGGAGGTGGGATTACATCAAAGATCGGTTCTGAGCCCTTTCTTGTTTGCAATGGTGATGGACAGGTTGACGGACGACATCAAGCAGGAGTCTGCATGGACTATAATGTTTGCAGATGACATTGTTATCCACAGTGAGAGTAGGGAGCAGGTTGAAGAGAGCCTGGAGAGGTGGAGGTATGCACTGGAGAGAAGAGGAATGAAAGTCAGTAGGAGCAAGCTGGAATACATATACGTGAATGAGAGGGAGGCATGCGGAATGGTGAGGATGCAAGGAGTAGAAGTGGTGAAAATGGATGAGTTTAAATACTCTGGTCAACTGTTCAAAGTAATGGGGAGTGCGGGAGATAGGTGAAGAAGAGAGTGCAGGCAGGGTGGAGCGGGTGGAGAAGAGTGTCAGGAGTGATGTGTGACAGAAGGGTACCAGCAAGAGTTAAAGGGAAGGTTTTAGTGAGACCAGCTATGTTGTATGGTTTGGAGATGGTGGCACTGACGAAAAGACAGGAGGTGGAGCTGGAGGTGGCAGAGTTGAAGACGCTAAGATTTCCATTGGGAGTGATGAAGAAGGACAGGATTAGGAATGAGTATATTAGAGGGACCGCTCAGGTTGGACGGTTTGGAGACAAAGCAAGAGAGGCAAGATTGAGATGGTTTGGACATGTGTGGAGGAGAGATGCTGAGTATATTGGGAGAAGGATGCTGAATATGGAGCTGTCAGGGAAGAGGAAAAGAGGAAGGCCAAAGAGGAGGTTTATGGATGTGGTGAAGGAGGACATGCAGGTGGTTGGTGTGACAGAGGAAGATGCAGAGGCCAGGAAGAGATGGAAATTGATGGTCTGCTGTGGTGACCCCTAACATGAATGGTCAAAAGTAGAAGTAGTAGGGATCTTTAAAAGACTCCGAGTTGTAGATCTAGTAGTAGTATGATAGGATAAAAGGATGGAGATATAAGTAGTGTACTTGAGTGTGAGCTTGGTGTGTGCAGCTGGAGGGGGAATCTACCCAGCAGTGACGCAGTGGGCCTTACCACTACGTCAGGTGTGGATGGGCATGGGGCCCCCCTGCCTGCCTGCGGTCCCGCTGGCACATCGGTCTGTTGGTTGTGGGGGCCTGCTCTGAGCCTGCGGTCTGTGCTTAACCTCCGCTGTTCAGGTCCCATGCCTGCAGGTGCGCCCTGTGCCTGGGGGTTAGCGGTGGTGGTGCGTCTCAGGGGTGCGGGACCAGCTTGTTCCTTTGGGGACTGGTTTGTGCTTCTTAGGGGCATGCAGGGCTGATCTCCTGTGGGCTCCGTGTTCCACTGGGGTTGTGGTGCTTTGGGTTCCGGCTCTTCCGGTCGTGGGGTGTCTGCATGATTGTGGGGCTTGTGGGTGGCTGCAGAGCCTGTCTGCTGCCTGGAGGCACTACGATAAGTCCTGGATCTCCAGGATTTATTGGGAGCAATCCCATGCAGGTGGACACTTCCCATGCATATACACACTGCTAGCATCTGCGGCACACACTCCCTGGAACAGGAACACTCTGGATTACATCATTCTTCTTAGTCCTTTCTTCCCCATTTTCCCTTTTTGTGCCAGTCTTCTCCTTTATTGATATAACTGCTATCCTAAACGGATGTTTTTAAGCTTGATTTAACTGTTTTGTCAAACACACGTCGGAGTCTGATTCTATGTCCATGTCTTATCAGATATATGTCGTAATTTTTCATTTCTAAGTTTCCTTGTTTCACTTGTGGTGCTTGTCCCTTTCTTGGAGAAGTGATGCTGATTGGTTGTTTATCAGAGATGCGGAAGAGGAGGACCAGTGGTGCCTATAAATTTATAACAAAAACCTGTGCTCTTGTCCTTCCACAGGTCATCCAAAGGACGTAGTTATTATAAGCAGTTTTTGATAATTAATAAAGGTTGTCCATGCAGGTGGAGAATCTGAACTGCACTTGCTGATTAACTCTGTGTAGGACACTTTGGCATGCAAATGTCCTGTGTTGTCTGCGAAGCCTTCCGACAGCACAGGTTAAAAAGAAGAAGAAGCTGAAATCTCTGACTTTTCTCCATTACGAAATTGGTATTTTATGTCGACCATGGGCTTTGGATACGTAGTACTAAATGTCATCTGTACCACTGTGGGAGACACTCTCCAGTCCCGGTGTATTACTGCTGGAAGTTTCTGACCGACTGATGAGCGGAAAGCACACGAGCGACAATGGCTGCTACCAGCAAGTCCTCCAACCCATATGAACACATAGGTCGTCTGTCCGCTAATACGACCCACACACAGGAGCGTTTCCTAAAGTAGCGCCCCCTACCGGCGGCAGGAGATATGCCACAGATACTTTTCTCCTCTGTGCATTGTGGGTTTTTAAAACAATCTGAGAACAATTGAATATGTAGTCAGTGCGTTTTTGTGTTGTTCCACCGTCCAGTATTGCAACTGAGATTGCTATAGGCAGCATCTTTACCTATGAATAACGTTATAAGAGCTAACTTAATGTAACCGGTTATTTTCTTGCCCGGTGCGGGATTCGATACGGGGTGTACTGCACCACAAGGCGACATCGCTAACCGCTCGGCTAAAGGGTCAGACCCGTTAGCTAGGGGCTAACGGGCCTTATTAGTAGTTTACAGTCGTCACCCTCTCCCGGAAGTGCGCCCTCGCGCTTTGTCATTCCGCGCTCCGAAGAGACTTCTGAGGACCTGCACACTTCCGGATCCCACCGCTGCCACCAATGGAAGCGGATATTTTCTTGCCCGGTGCGGGATTCGATACGGGGTGTACTGCACCACAAGGCGACGTCACTAACCGCTCGACTAAAGGGTCAGACCCGTTAGCTAGGGGGCTAACGTGTCTTATTAGTAGTTTACATTAACGTTAGCCAAAAGTTAGCAAGTCACCTAGCGTGGACATTATAACCGCTATGTCACATTACACTTTGCTTTTATTAATATTCGTTGTCGCGACAGCTTACGGAAGGAGATCGCTTCTTGTTACAGGGAAAGTGAGGTGTTATAATTACGGAGGACCGCGAGGAAGTAGCTTAAAACGTAACTGTAGGTCGTAATAAGCTGCTTGGACAAACGACCTATGGGGTCGTTTTTTTTTTTTTGGTGGGGGACAGTCTCATCTTGTTGGTAGTCCTGGAAATCAGAATCAGAATCAGAATCCTTTATTCATCCCAGAGGGGAAATGGAAAATCGGTGTCAACGGGTCTATTTCTCTCTCTCGCCTACAATCCAACTACGACGTAATTCTGTTCCAGAAATAATAAATCAGTAACATATAAAGTACCTTTTGAATTTTAAGAATTTCTTATAGCATTCCCTGATGGGTAAAAACAGTTTAGTAACTTGGGTCCAACATGTCTGCAATCTGAATGTGGAAAGGCCTTTTTTTTCCTTTTTCTTTTGCTAGCTGCAGCAGAGGGGCCGGCACCGTTTGAAACGTCCAAAACAGCTGGCATGGTGAAAGGAGACGAGCACAAGAGCTCTAAATATAACAGGAAAGGACTCATCTGGATACAGTTTCTCTCCTATAGGTTTTGTTTGTTTGACAGCATTCATTCGTGGAGTGTGGGATACCTTGCGGAGAGCAAAGACCAAAAAGAAGAAAAGAAAAAAAAAACAGAACATCTGGAAGCCATTTTTAGCAGTGATTTTTCGGTCTGGGCAAATCCAAGATAGAAATCTGTGCATTGTTTAACCATGCATCCCCCCCCCTCCTCCTCCTCTCCCCCACTCTGGAACACCGTGGTTCTTATTTGCCTGTGAAGTTGAATGACATTTTGAAGTAGATGTCACATTTTTGTTTTTTTGCACTTTCATCACTCAAAACAGTTAAAAATGACAGCTTTCCTGCAAATACCTAAACTGAACTTGGGGGCAAAACATTATAATTCACTTCCTGGCAAAGCTGAGCTGTCATGCTGCGGCGTACTGCCACGGAAGGTTTATACCAGATCTTTGTCAGCTTGGCTGCGCGGCATGTGAGCGATATCAAGTATGTGATTCTGAAAGTAGCATCAAATATCGATCTCATCACTGCTGCTTTGTTTTCGACGCCGTATCCTTAAACCGTGTTCATTTACTTGCTGTGGAGCATTTGGCCAACATAACACATCCATGTGTGAATGTTTCATTCAGGGCCACGCGTCGTGACATTGTATCGGATTTCTACTGTGTGAGGTGTTTAAAATAATATTTTTTGAACCTTTGGTCAAAAAAATGTCAAGTTAGAGCTTATCCCGGTTTCTGTAAAACAAATTGTTAGCCACGTTATGTGTGCACAAAATAAGGATGGCACAAGCCAGTGTTTTACATGATCTCTGACGGTAACGGTGACTTGTCATGAAAAGAGTAACTTGTATCTCAAGACAGAAGATTTGGACCGTCCGGGTGGTGTAGCGGTCTATTCCGTTGCCAACCAACATGAGGATCTCTGGTTCGAATCCCCGTGTTACCTCCGGTTTGGTCGGTCGCCCTATACAGGCACAATTGGCCGTGTCTGCGGGTGGGAACCCGGATGTGGGTATGTGTCCTGGTCGCCGCACTAGCGCCTCCTCTGGTCGGTCGGGGCACCTGTTCGGGGGAACTGGGGGGAATAGTGTGATCGTCCCCCTGGTGAAACTCCTCACTGTCAGGTGAAAAGAAGCGGCTGGTGACTCCACATGTATGGGAGGAGGCATGTGGTAGTCTGCAGCCCTCCCCGGATCGGCAGAGGGGGGTGGAGCAGCGAGGGGGACAGCTCGGAAGAGTGGGGTAACTGGCCGGATACAATTGGGGGAGAAAAACGGGGGGGGGGGACTGATAAGATTTAGAAGTTTGCATCAAACATAAGATTATTTATCTTTTTGGCTTAATAGTAGTAAAAATTCTCTTGAGCTACGTTTCATGTGTTTTAATGGTGCTTAATTTTGAAGAACTTCAAATGAAGTTCTACTTAAGTTTATCATATTTCATTGTCTTTCTGATTAGGTTAGGTGAGTGAGGATAAATCAGATTAATTGCATTTGTTTTGAACAAGAATTCTCTGTAGGGCGAGGTTTATTGTCCCTCTGGGGCTTTTGTAGTGTATTTTTTGGTTGTGTCGAGCAGCCGCAGTACATTTTTATATACAAATATAACCAGTGGGGAGGTGTACTTGACGTTAAGGGGTCCCATTACTTGAAATTCTGCATCACATCTGATCAAGACCTCGGTGCCTTAATCAAAGAAAGAAGAGGCGCTAACGTCTATCTTTTTTTTTCTTCCTGCAGCTTTTCTAGAAGGTGTTTTTCAGACATATTGTGTTTTTGTACTTATCTGGCTAAATCTGGACAAAATACTGACTTAGTTGTTGGTAGCCCCAAACATGTGCATTAGACGCCAGCAGGAAACGGGTGTATTTGAATGTTCTTGGCAATGCTTTATTGATTCCCGTCAGGAAATCTGTCCTCTTCTTCTCTCTCCACGTGGAGGAGGTCAGGGTTCGGTCAATCACTAAAAAGTGCCCCTGGAGAATTTAGGATTCAGTGATTTGCTCATAGGGAATGTGTCAAGGCAGACTGTTTGGTAAATACTTAAGGGATTAATTCACAGGGTGGTTTTTTTCTAGTTACTTCACAAACCAGCAACCTCAAAGTTACCGCCATACTTTATGTTTTTAGGGATTTTTTTGTGTTTAAGTGTTTTGAAAATGTATTCCTAAAAATTTCAGAAATTCTCATGAAGAAATCAGATATTGTGTTGGCAATATCAGCTACCATCAAACTTAATTAAAAATGTCAATATTAAAATGTGTCTGTATATTTATTTCATAGATTTCAGTGGTATGTGAGAGTCCTATGGGCTGTTTGATAATACCCACAATGAATTGCATTTATATACAAGTGATGGTTTGATTAGAAAAAAGAGCAAGGTCTTGCAAATCAGGGGTATCTCATATTGTGCTGAAGCTCCTTAGTATCTCTTTTTAATTTACTAAATCTTCATGACATCCTTAACTGCTCTGCCATATTGTGCCCCATTTTTTGTGTGTTTACATTCATCGACATTATGCATAATGATAGCAAGACTGGCTCAAGGTGAATGAAACCAGATATGGATATCTAATAATATGGCTCATCTCAGTCATTGTTTCCCTAATATCATCAGCCTAATAGCTTGGTCAAGCAGTTACATGGCATCTGGCGCCAAAGGGCTCTCGATATCCATTGAAGCATTTTGCTGATTGAATTCTCCCCAGTTAATTCAAATGATCAGTGTAACAACTCAGCATGTTTTAGTTTGACTAGCTATTAGTCACCAGAGCCCAGGAGCCTCAGACAAATACACCCCCACCCCCTTTATTTTTTCTTTAAGGAGAGTGAGCAGTCCATCCACCTTAGTATTTCTTCTTTATTGAGGAAAACTTGAAAGTTGAGGAGGCAATAGAATAAGGTAGATGCAGGATAGAAATATCCTGACATGATCTGACGTTTGATTCTAGGTTAGCAGAAACACACATAAAGCTCCAGTGGTGGCTGACGCTAAACCATGTCTATGCTGTTAGAGCATTAAGCATCAAAATGGCTGACCGCCAGACTGTTGCAGAGAATTACGACACATCACCACTGTCAGCTTACATAACTATATACACTACATGGCCAAAAGTATGTGGACAATGGAACATCACACCCATATGTGCTTGTTGAACATCTCGTTCCAAAACCATGGGCATTAATATGGAGTTGGTCCCCCTGTGCTGCTAAAACAGCCTCCACTCTACTGGGAAGGCTTTCCACTAGATTTTGGAACATGGCTCCAGGGATTCGCTCCCATTTAGCCACAAGAGCATTAGTGAGGTCGGGCACTGATGATGGAGAGAAGGCCTGTCCCACAGTCAACATTCCAACTCATCCCAAAGGTGTTGGATGGGGTTGAGGTCAAGGTTCTGCACAGGCCAGACAAGTTCTTCCACATCAAACTCAGCAAACCATGTCTTTATGGACCTCGCTTTGTACACAGGGGCACTGTCAAACTGAAACAGGAAAGGGCCTTCCTCAAACTCTTGCCACAAAGTTGGAAATGCACAATTCTCTAGAATGTCATTGTATGATGTAACATTAAGATTTCCTTTTACGGGGACTATGGAGCCAAACCCAAACCATGAAAAACAGCCCCAGACCATTATTCCTCCTTCACCAAACTTTGCATTTGGGCAGGTTGCATTCTCCTGGCTTCCGCCAAACCCAGATAGAGCCATCAGACTTCCAGATCGTGAGGCGTGATTGATCACTCCAGAGAACGTGTTTCCACTGCTCCAGTGTCCAATGGCGGTGTTCTTTACACCACTCCAGATGATGTTTGGCATTGCACATGGTGATCTTAGGCTTATGTGCAGCTGCTCAGCTTTGGAAACCCATTTCATGAAGTTCCTGACGAACAGGTTTTATGCTTACACTGCTCCCAAAGGCAGACTGGAATTTGATAACAAGTGTTGTAACTGAAGACAGCCGATATTTAAGAGCTATGCTTCAGCACTTGGTGGTCATTTTCTGTTGTCTTGTATTTCCAACTGATTCAGCTTGTGTGTCACAGCTGAGCTGTTATAGCTCCAAGATGTTTCCCCTTCACAATAACAGACTTGCAGTTGACCAGGGCAGATAGAGCAGGGCATAACTTTGATCATCTGACTTGTTGGAAAGATGGCATAGTGTCCGATGAAAGTCATTGAGCTCTTCAGTACAACCCATTCTACTGCCAGTGTTTGCCTGTGTGGCTATATGCTTGACTTACATCTCCCAGCAATGGATGTGGCAGAAAAAGCTAAATCCACTCATTAGAAGGGGCGTCCAATTACTTTTGGCCATGTATCTTCCAAACAGCTTCATTTTCAGGTTGAAAATCACCCCCCCCCTTCTTTTTTTTTAAATTTCATCTTGGGTCCCAGAGTCATGGGACTTTTCCTCGCAATAAAGTAATTAATAAGTCTTTCAGCATGAGTAAAAACATTAAAAATCTCCAGGCGTTGAATCTCTCATTCTCAAATTATCGCCTTTATTAAGGGGGGTGTGTTATCTGCACGTCACGTTTGATCACACCATAAAGATTAAGTGATTTGCCCCAGCGTCCCAAGGATACTAGATCCTAACCTCAGCCAGTGATCTGTAGATCTTTACAACCCCTTCAGCACAGTGGGAGAGAGACAGCGAGAGAGAGAGAGAGAGAGAGAGAGAGAGAGAGAGAGAGAGAGAGAGAGAGAGAGAGAGAGAGAGAGAGAGAGAGAGAGAGAGAGAGAGAGAGAGAGAGAGAGAGAGAGAGAGAAGCTAAGATTTGGCAGATTTCCTCCCCCCTCTCCTGGCTTTGTTGCTGAATATATTGATTTTCCGCAGGGTTTTTGCTCTGTATACTTTAAGTAGGACTTCCCAGAAATGAACGAGAGGCAGGACAGCAGGAGAGCAGAAACACCTCACCCTCCGCTGAAAACAATCGCAGCTTGTTCCATGTGCTTTTTACATTTTGATTAGAGGCAGAGTAGTATCTGAATCTGACGCAATGGTCTGTCCACTCATCAGCCTGTTTTCTGGCATCATGTGGGGGCCGTGCTTTTGGGAAATGTGTTTGAACACAAGGGTCAAATAAGTAATTACACAGAGGATTGTGATGGCATGTGGTCTGTTTTGATGAATAGCAGAATACTGTCATTTTCCTGGGAGGTGTTTCTCGGAAGTACCGGGAGTTCTGGGTGACAGAATACAACAGGAGGATTCGGTGAGGGGGTCCGGTCTGCCTCTCTCCCACTTCACCATTTCTCCAATCTCACACAGTGGTGTTAACCTTCAGATGGCGGTCGGTAGGAGTGATGGTGAAGGAATGGCTTCTGTTTTTATGGGCGATCACTTGGACATTAACTGCCACAGCGCTCTCGAACTCGGACGATCTGAGGCGGATGATGAAAATACTGGATGGACTGAGTTTGTTAGACATCTCCTGCAATTTCTGACTGAAAGCTGTATCTTTCAAAACAAGTTAATCTGAGGAAGTGGTTGAAAGGGGAAAGGGAGGGGTGTGTCTGTTGAAAACAAACAAAGAGTGATTCATTATTACACCCCAGCCTTTGGTATTCTTTTGTCCAGTGTTTCTGTTTGGTTCATTCAACTTTAAAAACAACATGAAATGAATTTTTTTTTCACCTTGTTAGTTCATTTTCCCAGTCTACTGTATACTACTACTACTACTACTACTACTACTAGTAGTAGTTCATTTCCCCGGTCATATTATGCACCTATTCAACAACTTGTGCCACACAAAAAAAAGAAAATTACAAAAATTCTGCTTTTTTCCTTATTTTACATCAAAATCACATTTGCTATAAGTATGTGAGTGAAAGTATAATGGTTGTTGAACCATATTACTTAGTCATAGAGTCATTGCCTTTTGGTGACCCATATCTTTTTTTTCTAAACTTGAAAATAATTGATGGTTTTAATTGTTATGCTTAGTTTAGTGAAAAGTCACACTGCATTGTGGGATATGTATGCCAGCATAGTATCCAGTGTTAGCATACTAAAATATTTCTGTGAATGTAGTATGACTTCTGGGTATATTTTGTGTACTATTTGATGCATAGTATGGTTTTGGACACACTCAAAACACACACACACACGCCATTTTGTTGTACTAAAGAGTATGTTAGTGTGCAATTTTGGATGCAGCCCATACCTTTCACTAAAACAGCCAAGTTTTTGTGATTGCGGTACCAAGTCTGAGTGGGCAGGCGAGCATCAGTCCCACCAATATCATCCAAATGTGTTGCCTGGTCCAATCAAATCACATCCCTCTCTACCCTAATATCCTGTTTTACTTGGAAATATGAAGGCAAGATATACTCTGAATGCCATTTCATTGTTGTTAAATAAGGGTTCAGTCACAAACTCTCAGCAATGCACAAATACATCAAAAAAGTATCTTGTTACAAATTACGAATACTTCTTCATCAAATGTACCAAAATAAAATACAAAATACTAGTATGAGAAATTTTATTTAATTAAAATACAAATAATTTGTCATTTGAAAATACAAAAATACATTCTATACTAACTGATATCACATTTTAGGCATTTAGTAGCCTCAATATGGGTCTGACCTTAACCCCCCCTACATTGAAGAGATGAGCTCTGCTAATTTCCCCACATCATAGATTTGAAGTGTCCAATCAGGATATCTTGGAGGTGGGAGGCTGCGAATTCAGGGGTGATCAATTCAGGGGGGCTCAAGCTACTCACAAAGAGTAGCTTGATCAGTGGATATGAATCCAATGAGGAAATGTCCTTTTTGGGGTCCTCCAGAAAGTGAAGGGTCTCCAACTCTGCTTTGCTGAGGCTGGGCAACATCTCTCTGCCCAACTGGCTTTCAGTTCCTGTTGTTGGAATTGGAAACAGTAGAGGCAAACAGGGAAACACGGTTGTTTATGAATTTACAATAAATTCAGTGATTTTTAATATCACAAAAATATTTTAAAAAGTGACATGAAACTAGCTACTCATGAATTATTTAATTAATGAATATTCATTTTTATGATTAATTCATGAAATTGCATTTTAACCTTAAGACACTGAAGTGAAGAGTAGTTTGCACGTAACCTGGTCAGAGAAGATGAAGAAATCGTCTTTTTCTTCAGTGGTGTTTGATGAGGCAGTCTCACTTTCTGACACAAGGCCAAGGTCTTCAGCTGAGTGCAGGAACAGGTGATATATCCTCTTCTTCTCTGCAGCTAGTTTGGGAGGCAAGCACCTCATCTTGAAAAACAGGTGGGTTGCTGTAGCCTGGATGGCTTCATTGACATCAGTCTCCCGCTGTAAGAAGCTACTGAACTTTTTCTCAAAGCCAGCTATGGTGGCTTGAAAGATATGTGAGCAGTACCGCAGGTTTGAAGCTTGCAGTTCATGTAGTTTAGCCTGAACAACAGAGAGGGTAGTTATGAGCTCACCATAGTAGCATGAGGTCTGACCTTGAAGGCGGTCAGTTGCAGTGGCAATGGGCTTAAAGACTCTGCAGTATTCCTCAAGGAAATCAGGCTTTACCTCTTTGAACGGTGAGAGTTGCAAGGCAGGCTTGATCTCAGGAAGCTTCTCTCAAAGTAATGTCAGCTGACTCAAACAGTCATAAAGAGAATTTCCACCTACAAACGCAGGTGTCTTCAATTGCTGGTTGGTCAAATCAGTGAGTATTTCTGCATATTTTGGTCTGCCAGGAGCATTCCATAGGAATGAACACTTTGCCATGGATGAATGATTCAGCCTGGAGAGAGCTGAATTGTCTTTAACATTCTGACACTTCAGAATCAGAATGATGTTTATTGGCCATGTAGATTTGCAAATACATTTGACGCCGGTTTGTGGCTCTCTCTCAGTGTACTTAACATAGAATAATAACACTACAACATAACAATCTTCAGATATATATACACAAGAATAGACTATATACAGGCTAAATAAGATGAGATAAAGTGCAATGGTGCACAGAACATATTAGAGATGCTGAAATAAATGTTAGCAGGTTATTTACATACATGCCTGAAGTAAATGGACATGACAAAACATACGAGTATATGTACAATGTACTATATGGTTGGATTTATTGGACAGAGTTAAGCATTAATTTGAATGACATGCCACGGAAAGAAACTGTTTTTATATCTTGTTGTTTTGGGGTACAGTGTTCTGTAGCACCTACCAGAGGGGAGGAGTTGGAACATGTTGTGACCAGGGTTTGGTGGGTCTGCAGTGATGTTGCCTGCCCGTTTTCTGACTCTAGAGGTGTATAAGTCCTGAATGGAGGGCAGGAAGGCACCAATGATTTTCGCTGCAGACTTAACTGTCCGTTGTAGTCTGTCCCTGTCATATTTGGTGGCTGATCCAAACCAGACAGTGATGGATGTGCAGAGGACAGACTGGATTATTGCAGTGTAGAACTGAATCAGCAGTTCTTGAGGGCAGTGGAACTTCTTGAGCTGATGGAGAAAGTACATTCTCCGCTTTTGATGATTGTGTCTATGTTGGATGCCCACCTTGGGTCCTGGGAGATTGCAGAACCCAGAAATATGTAGGTTTTCGCTGCAAACACCGTACTGTTGAGTACTGGGGGGGGGGGGCAGTGCTCCTCCTGAAGTCCAATTTCATCGCCACTGTTTTGAGCATATTCAATTCCAGGTTGTTATGGCTGCACCACCATCCTTCTTCAATTTCCACCATTTGACCCTTGGCTCTGCCTTCAATCTCTTCCTCTTCTTGGTCTCCAAAGTCATCCTACATACCACCACCCGGATATGGATACTGGGTATATTGGGAGAAGGGTGCTGAATGTGCTGAATATGGAGCTGCTAGGGAAGAGGAAAGGAGGAAGGCCAAAGAGGAGGTTTATGGATGTGGTGAGGGAGGACATGCAGGTGGCAGGTGTGATAGAGGAAGATGCAGAGGACAGGAAGAAATGGAAACGGATGCTCCGCTGTGGCGACCCCTAGCGGGAGCAGCCGAAAGTAGTAGTAGTAGATCCTCAAGAGGACTGCGCAAGCTATTTCCATGACAACTATTAAGAATGGCCACTATAAAATGCCTAAATGTAGCTATGCTAGAAATGAATTTTGTCCTGAGTTACAGAAGTTGCTAACAATTAATCTCACTAATGAAGCCTCCCATATGATGACTAACAACGAGATGCCACTGGTCCAGGCTGCCTGAGCATGTCTGTGATGTTAGCTGGTATGCTAACGTTACTAGCTAGTAAGTATATTTGCCAGTTATAGAGCGCATGTGTTTGTTAATTGCCCTTTTCTTTTTGTTGTATTTTACAGTCATTCAGAAAACTTCCCCTAGCATACAATATCTGATCATATTTGGATTACATACCTTTATCTTAGGGGCAATTTGCACCAAACATCAAAGCAGCTTCTTTGATCAAACTACTGGTCACAAGGAACACAAATGCAACACGGTTGTTCACAATGAGTGCGTTGCTGGACCCGACAGGACATGTCACGTGATTCACTTGCATTTAGCCAAAGACTGTGATTAGGCTAATTGTTGTAGTTTTTTTTCTTCTACAGTTTAAACCTGGGGATAAAAATGTGTCTTAATTGAGAATAAATAAAATGACATATTAGATAATGTATTTTAAGTATTTCAAATATACAAATACAATCTCAAAGTATTTTGTTACAAATGACATCTTGTTTTTTGCTGTCCTGCAAAATACAAATTACAAAATACTCTAAGTAATTAAATACGTATATATACATTTAATTGAAATACTGCCCATGACCTGGTCTGTAATCCAGCAGGATTATGGACCAGTGGCCTCTCAGCTGACTCCGTCATTCAGTCCCAGGTATCCTTGTCTGGCTCCATAGGACGAGATGACATCATTGTCACCCGCCTCTCCCTCTTCCCTTCTGCCCCTGCTGACTCTAATGGACGCCCAGAGCTGGTGAGGGGGCCTTGTGAATAATTTAGGAGCTCTGGTGCACTTTATAACCTGGCCTGCAAAGCTAACCGGGACATTCTCCCTAAGTGCATTAGTATAATAGTCAAGGAGGAAACTAGCCCTTATTGACTAATTTAATCAATAACGGTGCTTCTGTTCACGGGGTCCCCAGGGGTACTGTGTGTGTGTGTGTGTGTGTGTGTGTGTGTGTGTGTGTGTGTGTGTGATGGAGTAACTATAGATGACTCGCGTGAGTGACAAAAATGGCCTCAAATAATTACACTGAGAGGAAAATTGATTTAGCTGCATTCTTCACAAAAAGGATGAGCAGATGTTGTCTGGAAAGCAAACAGTGGGGCTTGTGTCGTTCATTCATTTCTTCGCCGGTGACGTTTTGGCGCAGGGTGCCATCTGTGACATCGGAAACTTAATATCTCCATGTCGAGACGACGAGACTCCATTAACATCAACGCGAGTGTGGCTGAAGCGAGGAGCTGAATCATCATATGTGGATACGGTGTCACTTCCGAAGGAGGAGTCGTGTGAAAAATGGGAAAATTATTTCGGGGTTTATTATCGTAGGAAAATTGATGGCACTTTTGTATATAGCCAATTAGAAGTGGAACTCATCTTGTTTAGGTGAAAGGTGAGGGGGGAAAATGACTCCTCCTCCCATTTTAATTTCCTGAGGCGCTAACTCAGCAGTGCGCTCTGAAAACACAACGGCAAGCTCGCTGGTAGAGACAAAGACACTCACAAACACACAAATGAACACAATAGGTTACCTACAGACTCAATTGGCCGTGTCTGTGGGTGGGAAGCCGGAAGTGGGTATGTGTCCTGGTCGCTGCACTAGCGCCTCCTCTGGTTGGTCGGGGCGCCTGTTCAGGGGGAGGGGGAACTGGAGGGAATAGCGTGATCCTCCCACGCGCTACGTCCCCCTGGCGAAACTCCTCACTGTCAGGTGAAAAGAAGCGGCTGGCGACTCCACATGCATCGGAGGAGGCACGTGGTAGGCTGCAGCCCTCCCCGGATCGGCAGAGGGGGTGGAGCAGCTACCAGCACGGCTCGGAAGAGTGGAGTCATTGGCCGGATACAACTGGGGAGAAAAAGGAGGAAAATACCCCCCCCCCCAAATAAAAAACAAAAACAAAACAGTTACGTAATCCTGACTGCTCCTGGTCGACATCCAGAGGGGAAAGTTTCACGCCAGCAAACTCTTCACTTTTCATAAACAGTTTGTTTATAGGGATCGCGGAGTCAAAGGTAATGTCACTTGAAACCCATTCTCGGGTCTGCATATCTAATGACAGTGGATTTGCTTTGGCAGAGGAATTGCATAGGAAGCAGCTGCATCAACAAGATGCAGTGGCCTTCGCTGTTCACGCCCTGTCACACACAAGGCTGGCCAGGTGACCCCCAGCGATAGATTTACAGCGTGTCAGCAGGACCAGCATTGTGTACCCTCCCCTCCTTCATTTCCTATATCCGAAGGATTTATAACGGCGTACACAGGCAGCCTGACTCACCAAGCAGGTCAAGCTCCAATTCAGATACCAGTCAATAAACGAATCAATGAAACATCAGTCGGCTGGGATGTTTACGTGGCTCATAACCTGGAAACCTTGCTACTTCATATCCATGTGGGGGCGGTGGGGGGGGGGTAAACCTTTTGTTCAGAAAACCAAACAAAACGTCATTTGTATTGCCAGTGTGCTTGGCTGATTTATTATAAATCTTTGCTCTGGCAACCCAGAGCACGTGTTGGAGATGGAGCATTACGTGGCTCATAAACCAACCTATACTGCACACGTCTGTTCGATTCCCATGTGCTTTCATGTGTTCTGACATTACATAGCCGTTGCCCTTCGCCAGCTTGCAACAAAAAGCCTCTTGACTCCATTTACCAAGTAGTGGCTCCACAAACAATGGCCCAACAAAGAAAATATATCATATTAAAGTCTGAGTAAAACACTAAGTACAGGATCACAGAAAGTTGAGTCAGTTCATCTGGAAACAACGTTTATTGAGAGAAAAAATGTCATCAGTCATCTAAGTGACCTCTTCAATCTCAACTGACTGCAGGTATCCTCACGCTTATAAACAATACAGTGGCATAACGACCGAAACCAACGACCAGTCTCATATGCAAATTGCTGTGACCATTAACTAGAGTTTCAATGGCCATGTGTACTATTCACAAAGGATTTGGGAATGGTTGCAATCACAGCATTGTAAGATGGCGACATATGTACTCTTAGCCCCCCCCCCCTTCCCACCCACCCCCACCCCACCCCAGTTCAGGGATGGTTGTTCCCTCTTCACATAGATGGCCTCTTTGACTCCCTGTTCAAACCAGCGTTCCTCCCTATCACGGATGTGCACATCCTCATCTTTGACAGAGTGGCCACTGACCTGTAGATGGTGTAGACTGTGGAGTCCTGGCCTGACGTGTTAGCTCTCCTGTGTTGTGTCATCCTCTTGGCCAGCGTCTGTTTGGTTTCCTCGAAGTACAATTCCCGGCAATCCTCCTGGCACTAAATAGCATACACTATATTGCTGTGCTTGTGCCAGGGGACCCGATCCTTGGGGTGGACCAACTTCTGGCGCTGCATGTTTGGGGTTTGAAAGCAACTGAGATGCGGTGTTTGGATAATATGCATCTCAACTTTTCCGACATTCCTGCCACATAAGGAATCATCGCTTGTCCTTCTCTTAGGTTGACTGGTGCACTGTTTGGGCGTCTTCCTGGCTTTTATAAACGCCCAGTTAGGATAACCACACTTAACCAGGGCCTGTTTAATGTGGGGTTTCTCCCCTTCCCCAGCCTGTGGGGACGTTGTCAGCTCGGTGGTACAGCGTGCTGATGACTCCTAGTTTGAGCTCCAGTGGATGATGAGAGTCAAACCTTAAGTACTGACCAGTATGTGTTGGTTTATGGTAAACATCAACAATCAAATGTCCCCCATCACCAATTGCAATTTCAGTCTAAGAGGGCTAACCTGCCATTTTTCACATCCTCCCTGGTGAACTTGATGTGGCTGTCCACAGAGTTAATGTGGTCGGCGAAATGTGGTATGTCCTGAGATTTAATTTGAACCCAGGTGTCGTCCACAAATCTGAACCAATGGCTAGGTGGTGTCCCTGGATAGGACATCAGAGCCATCTTTTCCACTTCCTCCATATACAAGTTGGCCACTATAGGTGACTGGGGAACCCATAGCACAGCCATGCTTCTGCCTATAGTACTGCCCCCTGTATGCAAAGTATGTGGACTGAAGACACAGCTTCAGGAGCAGACACACTTGGTCAGTGTTAAGGGTGGTCCTATTGCCAAGGGTGGGATCATTTTGTAATTTCATACGGACTACCTCCCCTGCTTTATCAACAAGAACCAACGTGAAGAGAGACTCGACATCATAAGAGACCATTGTTTCATCGCCCCCACCCCCATAATGATGTCCGTCGCGTTATCCACAAAATCCATCGTGTTCTGAATGCGATGTTCCTTACTGCCTACGAATGGGTTAAGAATAAATGCCAGACATTTAGAGATTTAACAGGTCACCGAGTTAGCCATACTAACAGTAGGCCATAATGGCACATCCCGTTTGTAAGGGTGGGGGTACCTGCAGTCAGTTGAGACTGAAGAGGTCACTTAGAGGGGTGATGAAACATTTCTCTCTCAATAAACGCTGTGTCCAGATGAACTGATTCAGCTTTCTGTGATTTTCTTACCTGGACTATTGAGCTTGCATGAAGACACTAAGTACAGGACTCAAGGGAAGTCTTGGACTTATTTTTTCTCATATCTTAAAAATCAAAACATGAATAGTGGTAATTCTCCCCGAAAGCTGATAACATGATTTCACTTGTGATAGTTACATATAACAAAATTAACAGAACTGCCATTTAGCCATTATGATAGTCATTACTATTACAGTGCATTATACATTGAGCTTACCAAGCAGATGCCAGTTAAACAATCCATTGCACTACACACACAGACAGATACCTGGCCATACATAGTAAAATAGAAAACCCAGTATAAAAAAACTACTCAGAAACCAAATAATTGTGAACAGCAGTGCTAACTGTAGTTAATGGCAGCGCTAACAACTGTTCTCTGTTAGCTAAGGAATAGCAACCTTTCTATCAGCTCCTGGAATATATATTATACACATGATACACGTACAAGGTTGTACACACAATTTATGTCCAAAAAGTTGAATTATAGTGTACTTAATTGGCAACTGACAAAAATGATTTAACATCCGTTTGACTGAATGTATGTCTACTGTTACCATTCTGTTTATTAGCTCATTCACTCTGTATATCCTATCCCAAAGGGGAGGACACCAGTGCAAGATAGGCTACCACCTCTACGCAGGTGACAATCTTTGACATGATTTAAATTAAACAGGGGTTGACTATAAACTTCATGATATTTCATTCAGACAAATCCATAGCATAGATTTTATGCCCTTAACCCAGCCACCGAGGATGTACAAACCCCAATTCCAATGAAGTTAGGACGTTGTGTAAAACATAAATATAACAATACAATGATTTGCAAATCCTTTTTGACCTATATTCAATTGCATACACTACAAAGACAAGATATTTAATGTTCAAACTGATAAACTTTATTGTTTTTTGCAAATATTCACTCATTTTGAATTTGATGCCTGCAACACGTTCCAAAAAAGCTGGGACAGGGCCATGTTTACCACTGTGTTACACCACCTTTCCTTTTAACAACATTCAATAAACATTTGGGAACTGAGGACACTAATTGTTGAAGCTTTGTAGGTGGAATTCTTTCCCATTCTTGCTTGATGTACGACTCCAGTTGCTCAACAGTCCAGGGTCTCCGTTGTCGTATTTTGTGCTTCATAATGCACCACACATTTTCAATGGGAGACAGGTCTGGACTGCAGGCAGGCCAGTCCAGTACCCGCACTCTTTTAGTATGAAGCCACGCTGTTGTAACACGTGCAGAATGTGGCTTGGCATTGTCTTGCTGAAATAAGCAGGGACGTCCCTGAAAAAGACGTCGCTTGGATGGCAGCATATGTTGCTCCAAAACCTGTATGTACCTTTCAGCATTAATGGTGCCTTCACAGATGTGCGAGGTACCCATGCCATGGGCACTAACACCCCCCCATACCATCACAGATGCTGGCTTTTGAACTTTGCGCTGAGAACAATCTGGATGGTCCTTTTCCTCTTTAGCCCGGAGGACACGACGTCCATGACTTCCAAAAACAATTTGAAATGTGGTCTCGTCAGACCACAGCACACTTTTCCACTTTGCGTCAGTCCATCTCAGATGAGCTCGGGCCCAGAGAAGCTGGCGGCATTTCTGGGTGTTGTTGATATATGGCTTTGGCTTTGCATGGTAGAGTTTTAACTTACACTTGTAGATGTAGCGACGAACTGTGTTAACTGATGATGGTTTTCCCAAGTGTTCCTGAGCCCACGTGGTAAGATCCTTTACAGAATGATGTCGGTTTTTAATGCAGTGCCGCCTCAGGGGTCGAAGGTCACGGGCATTCAATGTTGGTATTCGGCCTTGCCGCTTACGTGCAGAGATTTCTCCGGATTCTCTGAATCTTTTGATGATATTATGGACTGTAGATGATGAAATCCCTAAATTCCTTGCAATTGTAAGTTGAAAAACGTTGTTCTTAAACTGCTGGACTATTTGCTCACGCAGTTGTTCACAAAGTGGTGAACCTCGCCCCATCCTTGCTTGTGAGCGACTGAGCCTTTCAGGGATGCTCCTTTTTTACCCAATCGTGACACTCACCTGTTTCCAGTTAACCTGTTCACCTGTGGAATGTTCCAAAAAGGTGTTTTTTGAGCATTCCTCAACTTTCCCAGTCTTTTGTTGCCCCTGGCCCAGCTTCTTTGGAACGTGTTGCAGGCATCAAATTCAAAGTGAGTGAATATTTGCAAAAAAACAATAAAGTTTATCAGTTTGAACATTAAATATCTTGTCTTTGTAGTGTATTCAACTGAATATTGGTTGAAAAGGATTTGCAAATCATTTTATTCTGTTTTTATTTATGTTTTACACAACGTCCCAACTTCATTGAAATTGGGGTTTGTACAAGCCAGTGCATTCTTAGTGCCAGGCCCAAGGCTGGATAAATGGGGAGGGTTGCATCAGGAAGGGCATCTGGCATAAAACCTACGCCAAATCAAATATGTGGATCATAAATCAGATTTCCATACTGGATCAGTCGAGGCCCGGGTTACCAATGACTGCGACCGGTAGTGTAGGCCAGCAGGGTGCTGGTGGAATTTATGCTACTGTTGGGTGAAGGAGAAGGAAAGTGGAAAGGCATGTCCACAGGCAGCAGGAGAGGAGGAAGGGTAAGAGTGTGGAGGCGAGAGTTGGAAATTTGAATGTTGGCACGATGACTGGTAAAGGGAGAGAGCTGGCTGATATGATGGAGAGAAGGGAGGTAGATACACTGTGTGTGCAAGAGACCAGATGGAAGGGGAGTAAGGCCAGGAGCATCGGAGGCGAGTTCAAACTCTTCTACCATGGTGCGAATGGGAGGAGGAATGGGGTAGGGGTAATTCTGAAGGAAGTGTTATGTCAAGAGAGTGCCGTAGATGGAGAGAGTGTCAGACAGAGTGATTAGTATGAAACTGGAAATCGAAGGTGTATTGCTGAATGTTATCAGCGCATTTGCCCTGCAAGTTGGGATGTGAGATGGAAGAGAAAGAAGAATTCTGGAGTGAGTTGGATGAAGTGGCGGAGAGTGTACCCAAGGAGGAGAAAGTGGTGATTAGAGCGGACTTCAATGGGCATGTTGGTGAAGGGAACAGAGGTAATGAGGAGGTGATGGGCAGGTATGGTGTCAAGGAGAGGAATGTGGACGGACAAATTGTGGTTGATTTTGCAAAAAGGATGGAAATACTGTGGTGAATACATATTTCAAGAAGAGCGAGGAACGCAGGGTGTGATATAAGAGTGGAGGAAAGTGCACACAATTGGACTACGTATATCTTATGGAGGAGGCATGATCTGAAAGGGATTGGAGACTGTAGCTAGGCAGCATCGGATGGTGCTCTGTAGGATTCTTTTGGAGACCAAGAAGAGGAAGAGAGCGAAGGTAGAGCAAATGGTGGAAGTTGAAGAAGGGAGACTGTTGTGTGGAGTTCAGGGAGGAGCTAAGACAGGCGCTGCGTGGTGGTGAAGAGATGCCAGATGGCTAGATGTAAACTTTTCAAAGTAACACAATCGCGGAAGAGAGTTGAAGAAGAGAGTGCAGGCAGGGTGGAGTGGGTGGAGAAGAGCGTCAGGAGTAATTTGTGACAGAAGGGTACCAACAAGAGTAAAAGGGAAGGTTTACAACATGGTAGTGAAACCAGCTATGTTGTATGGTTTGGAGACACTGATGAAAAAACAGGAGGAGGAGCTGGAGGTGGCAGAGTTGAAGATGATAAGATTCTCATTGGCAGTGACAAAGGACACGATTTGGAACGAGTTTAAAAGAGGGACAGCTCAAGTTGGACGGTTTGGAGACAAAGCAAGAGAGCCAAGATTGAGATGGTTTGGACCTGTGTGGAGGAGAGATGCTGAGTATATTGGGAGAAGGATGCTGAATATGGAGCTGCCAGGGAAGAGGAAAAGAGGAAGGCCAAAGAGGAGGTTTATGGATGTGGTGAGGGAGGACATGCAGGTGGCTGGCGTAACAGAGGAAGGTGCCGAGGGCAGGAAGAGATGGAAAGAGATGATCTGCTGTGGCAAAACCTGGGAGGAGCAGCCAAAATTAATAGCAGTAGTAGCTATGCACTTAAATTTAACAGAACTGTTAGACCTGCCACTATATTTGCAAATGTGACATTTCAGAACAACATTTAAACAGCTGGCTTTTCCCCCTTTGTAACCAAACTAGTTTGTGTTATCTCAGTGGACGCCTGTTTTGTGCAGTCAGCTTGATAACTGCAGCACATTATGTCCCTGACATGCTTTTTCCAATTACCCTTCAACTTATTCAAAATGCATCTGCCCAAGTCTTACCTACACCTGAGGAATTTGACCATATCATCCCAATACCAGTGTCTGTGTTTTCTGCCAGTTCAATGCTGCCTGAATTATCAACTACTCTTCTTGTTCTCTGCCCTTGTTGTTTTCATTAATAGGTGATGGTTGAATTAGTAGGAACCTAATACATGAAATAATGAGGGATTTTTTTCCCCCAAGGGAGCCACCATTCTGCTTTGCAACGCAATGCCTCTTTGTAAGACGATACAAAAGTACAGTACACGGTGCTCCAGTCTGTAGTTATTCAGCAAATATTTCAGTTTGACCACGGTTGGGGCACGAATGACAGCCTACTCGCCGTTCAATCTGCACAGGGTTGAGTTTAGGTGGTCTGGATGAAATGGTGCTCTGTGAAATCGAATGAACGAAGTAACAGTTCCTATTCACACCTGGCTGAAGCGCATCACTTTCCTTGCCACAATAGGAGTCTTTCTGTACCTTGCTGAACACTGAGCGTCAGAGGTCAGTGAGGTTCAGGAAGCACAATTTTTATTTGAAAATCTATAAATTGGGTAAATGAATGCCCCTACGTTTATTTGCGCTTCACTCCACTCGGAAGCCTCCGGGCCTCAGTCTCGTTGTCAGCTGCCGACCTATTAGCACCCCACAGAAACACTGATATTGCCACGGTGCAGCGCTGTTTGTTTGACTTTGTCATTATTGAACCGGGACACACAAACCTGGTGGACGTGAGGTGAGAATGGGCATCTTGGGTGATGTTTAGACTGAGGAGGCGAGCCAAACTTTTGAATGTGGTCTTGGACTGTTCACTTCTGGTGGCGGGGGGGGGGGGTCTGTATTTCTGAATTATTGAGAGGTTTGAAACCAAGGTTTGCATTCTTTTGAGACCTCAGTGCTGACTTGTGAATTCATTCAATGGTGAGAGCTTGAGTCAACACAGGGAAAGACAGGAGACTTTGTTCTTTTGTACAATTAAATGTGAAGGACAGGACGCGGAAGCGGGGCAGGCTAGGCTAACTGCTAGCCCATGCAGACGGCAGTTCTGACAGTCATCCTGGCTGGCGTTCGCTCTCTTGGACAGTGAATTTTTTATTTATTTATTTTGATATGTTGGATAAATATGTTTTTGTGGTTTTGTAGTTTTTGTAGGGTTTTCTTTTTTTTGTAATTTGGATATATGTGTTCTTTTAGGTTTTGGATGTGTCTTTGTCTTTGTGTTGCACTGCTGTGGGCTGGGGGGAAACGATATTTCATTTCATTTCATGTATGCAAGCGCGTGATGAACTGGCGGCCTGTCCCTGAGAGCAGGATAAGCGGTTCGGATAATGGATGGATGGATGGAAGTACATGAAATGAAATGACAAATAAATGTTCCTGATCCCGAGGTTGTCCTATGAATAACTTCTCCGCCGTGATCACAGATTGTGTTTTTCATATCTGGTGTGGTCCGAACTGAACCCAAACTATCTTTAATCCTGTGCCTCATGGATGTACTTGTTCACATTCACTGGCCTTAGTGGGCTGGCCAAACGTTCTCTTACATGACACCTGGTTGTAATTACTATTACCTCCTGACACAACGCATTTGTGAGCTCTGCTCGGCACAGCTCCATCCCAGAAGAAGCTCGTTTGTGCCTTTGGCGTTGATATTGGAAAATGTTTGCGATCTTCATTGACAACCTAGAATGAGTACCACGGAGGGCGATGAATCAGTTTGCATAGTGCGACTGCTGCGGTTTGCAAAATAGCAGCTAGCAAACCAGACTGAAGTGAGGAATGTGTCGATTATGTGGTTAGAAACCTTTAGCTTTGGACTTAATTGACTGGCAATTTGTGATTTGCAATTTCTGGAATTAGTCAACTGTTTAAGGATGCAGGGAGAAAAAAACCCCATTATATACTATAGAAGTGGACTGTGCAGTTTGATGTGTTGGCTCTTTATGTTGCTGCAGAAATACTCATGATGAGTCTTTGGTCAGTAAGGTGCGTAACCTACTAACCTTTGCAGCTGTGATTCAACTACTTCAGCAAAACAGCGTTTAGGATGCAGGGAAATGCAGTCTTACAACACACAATACATGACTGCATGTGTTGGATGTCGTTGCCACAATAACTACTGCTACGCTGTAATGGATGTGACACAACGTACTCTCTGACAATGAACAAACAAAAAAAAATCAGAATACTGTGTTTGTGTTCTAGGCAGCTGCAAGTGTATGGTTTGGAGCTTCACACAGGAGGAATCTTTCTTGTAAACTGATATGGCTGCCCAGTCATGACCTCAGCCTTCAAGCATGAATTCTCAGCATGATCTGTGGGTTTAAAAGCCAAGCCTTCCAGGGCAACCGAGAGTAATTGTCATGTGTCTCTATGGAAAAAAGCAGAGAATATGGAGCAGTAAATATGAAGCAATGTGCCTCTCAAAAGTACGAGCACACCTCCTATCCCTGTTGCCTCCAGTGCTTAAAAACAGCTCATACACAAGTCAATACAAATTCTGATGTCCGTATTTTTTGCACACAAATGAATTCTGTAGTACTTCTGAACTTTCCAGAGCATGGTTTGGCTGTTTTTGCCTCAAAAAAAAAAAAAAAAAAGAAGAAAAAAAATCAGAAGTACTGCCATGTGCAAAAGCGGTGCTGGTATTGCATGCAAAATTTGCTCCTCATATTTCACCAAACGATCTAAGTGCACGAACTAAAATAAACCTAAATTCCCAATGTGCCAAATAATGTTTTTCCCATTCAGAAGGAGTTGGCTTCTCTAGTCTCGGTTTACAGTAACAGATGTCATCAAGCTGTTGTCCAACAAGCTGCCGTGAGTGAGCGATGGTCTGTTATCCCAGTGATATATGGCTTGAGCAGTGTCAGACGGATGGCAGGTGGTCTTTAAGCGGCGAGCACTCCGGGACACCCCTTGGGAGGGGATCTCTTGATTGACAAGCCCCCCCCCCCAGCCCCTCACTTATTAATGGGGTTAAAGTGATAACAGCTCTCATTCTACCTTTGGAACAGACTGTATGTAATATTATGGCTTGTATGAAGCGTTATGACTAGTTGATCCTAGTAAGGGTTGTTGAGTGGTAACGGTTGAATCATAGTAAATGACCCCCCCCCCCACTCCATTTCTGTTTTCAAAAACACAGGAGCAGGGTCGGCTGAGTGTTTTTGTTGTTGTTTGGAGGCACGTGACATCCTGTACCCCCAAAGGCTTGACTCTCGCTCACAGCCCTCGGTGAAGTATGCAGTGATCATAGCAACTTGAAACCTACCGAGGATGTACAAAAATACTCAATGTAAAAAAAAAAAAATGCCACATACCCCATGCCTTCCTTTTTGAGTTTGCTCGCCTTATCTACGTATCTTTATTTGTTGCTATACACGTTGCAAAATAATGGACGTGAGGACTCGGACAATAACGCTTATCCTCTTTAGATCCTGGAGAAAATACTATAGTATTCAGCAAAATACAAAGTGTTTCTAGTAATTCCTGTGTTTTCTCGTCACATTGCTAAGTGTACCTAAAGTGTCCTTATAGCCTGACTGAAGAAATACTGTGGCACGTGGCTGAGGTGTTTTTATGATAGTTGAACAAAAAAATGAAACAAACGATTAATCAAAAATACATAAAAGGAAATTTTACAGCGATTTTCTATTTTCTGTGGATTTACTATAGTCCACTTTGGGGTATTATTTGGGTAAACTGGTAGTGCTACTTGGGCATAGTCAAGTAGGTCAAGTACGAGGAAGAACTCTACCAAAAACAAAACAGTAACTAGCTGAACCAAATCCACAAAACACATTACTTTATTAGGACACATTACTTTATTAGGACACATTTAGTTTGGGTCTGGGAAAGGCTGCAGGCAAACCTTGGGAAACTTGTTATTCTATTTCTTAGATGGACAGTGAAGTATTGCGGGTACATTAAACTGAAATGGGGACTTTTTACTTTGCTACAAGTAAACAGTTTACCTGTTAGTTGACATACTCTTACGTATTAGTATATACTCGAATTGCTCTGTTGTAAGTGTCTTTTATCCACTTTTGGATAAAACTAGATGAAAAATAAGTCTTTAACACGATACTGTGTAAGATTCCAGTAGGGATTTCAGTAAAAGTGAAATTTCACTGTCGGCTGAACGTTGTCGTGTCAATGTTGTCTGCTTTTGCGTGGGTGCTTTTATCAAAAGGTAGGTTTAACATGAATTATGGCAACACTTCTGTCCTCTGAAATCCAGGAATAAGCCAACAGGCAGTGTCTCCTTTCCCTCTGACCTGACCAGGAGGCGTTTGTAGGAGTAACCTGCTCATTCCTGCTACACAGGCACTGAAACCAGCATGAGACATTAGAGAACAAATGAGACGAGCTCTGGCAGCTTCAGATTTCCAATCTTGGAGCTACCTCCAGTGGCAGAAGATGAAACACCATAATTGGTAGTATAACTGACTGCAAATGACATGACGTTTTCCTTTTTTTCAGCTTTTAAATTCATCATCAGTAGCACTGCCATGATGTTACAGATTAATAAATGCAAATGGAAAATTGTGCTACGATTTGCATCCCACTCGGTAAACTGCATAGCTTGCTACTATTAATTTTGGCTGCTCCTGTTAGGGGTCACCACAGCGGATCACCCGTTTTCATCTCTTCCTGTCCTCTGCATCTTCCTCTGTCACACCAGCCACCTGTATGTCCTCCCTCACCACATCCATAAACCTCCTCTTTGGCCTTCCTCTTTTCCTCTTCCCTGGCAGCTCCATATTCAGCATCCTTCTCCCAGTATACCCAGCATCTCTCCTCCGCACATGTCCAAGCCATCTCAATCTTGCTCCTCTTGCTTTGTCTAAATAAAAAAAAAACCAACCTGAGCTGTCCCTCTAATATATTCGTTCCTAATCCTGTCCTTCTTCATCACTCCTAACGGAAATCTTAGCATCTTCAACTCTGCCACCTCCAGCTCCACCTCCTGTCTTTTCGTCAGTGCAACTCTCTCCAAATCACACAACATAACTGGTCTCACAACCATCTTGTAAACCTTCCCTTTAGCTCTTGCTGGTACCCTTCTGTCACAAATCACTCCTGACACTCTTCTCCACCTACTCCACTCTGCCTGTACTCTCTTCTTCACCTATCTTCTGCACTCCCCATTACTTTGAACAGTTGACCCCAAATATTTTACTCATCCACCTTTGTCACCACTACTCCTTGTATCCTCACCATTCGGCTGTCCTCCCTCTTGTTCACGCATAGGTATTCCGTCTTGCTTCTACTGACTTCCATTCCCCTTCTCTCCAGTGCATACCTCCACCTCTCCAGGTTCTCCTTAACCTGCACCCTACAGATCACACCCTGGCTACAGATCACAATGTCATCCATGAACATCATAGTCCGTGGAGACTCCTACCTGATCTTGTCCATCAACCTGTCCATCACCATTGCAAACAAGAATGGGCTCAGAGCCGATCCTTGATGTAATCCCACCTCCACTTGAACCCATCTGTCATTCCTACCTCACACCTCACCACTGTCACACTGCCCTCATACAAATCCTGCACCACCCCTACATACTTCTCGTCCACTCCCGACTTCCTCATACAATACGACACCTCCTCTCTCAGCACCCTGTCATATGCTTTTTCTAAATCCACAAAAACACAATGTAACTCCATCTGGCCTTCTCTATACTTCTTCATCAACATCTCTATCTCTCATCTCTATACTTCTCCAACAAACATCGCATCTGTATCAGGAATCAGAAACACTTTATTTGTCATTTCATTTCATGTACTTGTGTACATGAAATGAAACGAAATACCGTTTTCCCCAGCCCACAACAATACAACACAAAGACAAAAACACATCCAAAAACTACACTTATCCAAGCTAACACATATATCCAAACTAAACAAAAAAAAATCACTATCTAAGGGAACGAACACCAGCCAGGATGACTGTCGGGACTGCCGGTCTGCATAGGCTAGCAGTTAGCTTAGCCCACCCCACTTCCGTGTCCTGTCAGACCGCCCTCGGTGTTTCCTCCTCGGATGCAGCTCCAGGCAGGGGCTGTGGTCCCTGAGCCCACCAAACGAAGTAGACCAAGCTCTCCGAGCCGAACCAGCACCAGCTCTCCCAACCAGACACCCTTGACACACCTCCCCGCATTCCACACGATGACACCAAAAACACCACAGTCAACGCCAGGTGAATGGGTTAGCAGTTAGCTTAGCCTGCCCCGCGTCCGCCTCCTGCCAGACCGCCCCCGGTGTTATCTCCTCGGGCGTAGCTCCCGGCACCGTGGTCCCTGGGCCCACGGGGTGCAGCAGACGAAGCTCTCCCAGCCGATCCAGCGCCAGCTCTCCAGCCATCAAGTAAAGACAAAACTTAGATGCAGACGTGGACAAAGACACTGCATAGACAGTGCTGGATGAGGCCGCTGCAAATTTGATTTCGTGCTGCCATCTTCCCACACCTTCCGAAAGATCACTACAGCTCCCGCTGTAGTGCTCTTTGATGGCATGCAACCATACTGCTGCTCGCTAATCATCACCTCTCCTCTTAACCTAGCTTCCACTACTCTTTCCCATATCTTCATGCTGTGGCTGATCAACTTTATACCTCTGTAGTTGCTACAGCTCTGCACATCACCCTTATTCTCTAAAATTGTTACCAGTATGCTTCTTCTCCACTCCTCAGGCATCCTCTCATTTTCCAAGATGGTGTTAAACAATTCAGTTGAAAAACCCACCGCCATCTCTCCTAAATATCTCCATGCCTCCACAGGTATGTCATCAGGACCAACTGCCTTTCTACTCCTCATCCTCTTCATAGTTGCCCTCGCATCGTCTTTGCTAATTCACTACACTTCCTGATTCACTATCCCCACATCATCCAACCTTCTCTCTCTCTCATTTTCTTCATTCATCAGCCCCTCAAAGTACTCCTTCCACCTTCTCAAAACACTCTCCTCGCTTGTCAGCACATTTCCATCTCTATCCTTGATCACCCTAACCTGCAGTAAATCCATCCCAGCTCGGTCACTCTGTCTAGCTAATCGGCAAAAGTCATTTTCTCCTTCTTTAGTGTCTAACCTCTCATAAAACTCGCCATACGCCTTTTCCTTTGCCCTCACCACCTCTCTCTTTGCTTTACGCCGCATCTCCTTGTACTCCTGTCTACTTTCTTCATCTCTCTTGACTATTCCACTACTGCTTTGCCAACCTCTTCATCTGTATACTTCCTCATTCCACTACCAGGCCTCCTTGTCTTCCTTCCTCTGTCCAGATGACACACCAAGTACCTTCCTAACTGTCTCTCTCACTATTTCTGCAGTGCTTGCCCAGCCATCTGGCAACTCTTCACTGCCACCCAGTGCCTGTCTTAACTCCTCCCTGAACTCCACACAACAGTCTTCCTTCTTCAACTTCCACCATTTGAGCCTTGTTCTGCCCTCACTCTCTTCCTCTTTTCAATCTCCAAAGTCATCCTACAGACCACCAGCCAATGCTGCCTAGCTACGTTCTTCGTTGTCACCACCTTGCAGTCTCCAGTCCCTTTCAGGTCACGCCTCTTACATAAGATATAGTCCACCTGTGTGAACTTTCCTCCACTCTTATACGTCACCCTGTGTTCCTCCCTCTTCTTGAAATATTTATTCACCACAGCCATTTCCATCCTTTTTGCAAAATCCATCACCATCTGTCTTTCCACATTTCTGTCCTTGACACCATACCTGCCCATCACCTCCTCATCACCTCTGTTCCCTTCACCATCATGTCCATTGAAGTCCGCTCCAATCACCACTCTCTCCTCCTTGGGTACCCTCTCCACCACTACATCCAACTCGCTCCAGAATTCTTCTTTCTCTTCCATCTCACACTCAACTTGCGGAGCATATGCGCCGATAACATTCATCGTCACACCTTCAATTTCCATTTTCACACTCATCACTCTGTCTGACACTCGTCACCTCCAACACACTTTTTTGGGGGGGGGGATTTTCCCCTCTTTTTCTCCCCATGTGTATCCGGCCAATTACCCCGCTCTTCCGAGCCATTCCAATCGTTGCTCCACCCCCTCTGCCGATCCAGGGAGGGCTGCAGACTACCACATGCTTCCTCCAAAACATGTGGAGCCACCAGTCGCTTCTTTTCACCTGACAGTGAGGAGTTTCACCAGGGGAACGTAGCGCGTGGGAGGATCATGCTATTCCCCCCCAGTTCCCACTCCCGCCCCCCGAACAGGCGCCCCGACCGACCAGAGGAGGCGTTAGTGCAGCAACCAGGACACATACCCACCCGCAGGCATGGCCAATTGTGTCTGTAGGGACCCCCAACCAATCTGGAGGTAACACGGGGATTCGAACCGGTGGTCCCCATATTGGTAGGCAACGGAATAGACAGCTACGCTACCTGGGCGGCCCCACCTCCATAACACTCCTGACATACTCCCTACCCCATTTCTCCTCCCATTCGCACCGTGGTAGAAGACTTTGAACCCACCTGCAATGCTCCTGGCCTTACTCCCCTTCCACCTGGTCTCTTGCAAGCACAGTATATCTATCTACCTCCCTTCTCTCCATCATATCAGCCAGCTCACTCCCTTTACCAGTCATGGTGCCAACATTCAAAGTTCCGACTCTCACCTCCACTCTCTTACCCTTCCCCCACCCAACAGTAGCATAGTTTCCAACGGCATCCTGCTGGCCAACAGTACCAGTGGTGGTTGTTGGTAACGCAGGCCTCAACCGATCTGGTATGGAAATCTGATTTATGATCCACATGTTTTATTTTGCAAAGGTTTTACGCTGGATGCCCTTTCCATTTATCCGGGCTTGCACTAAGAATGCACTGGCTTGTACATCCTCGGTTGCTGGGTTACAGATACACAAACACACACACCTCCAAAATCCCATTATGATGATGATACACATCATACCAATGCTGATTTTCCCTTTCGTAGGTTATTCCTGATTGTATGCACATGTCATCAATGTATGAGTCCTGATTTGTGAAGAACCCCTTTGTAGTGCAAGTACTATATGTAGGCAAACATCTATACACATCTCTTTATCAACAACTTGCACACTTGCAAACGCACAAAAATTTTAGCATAAGTCAGGGTTGATAACACAAATACCATTCTTTAGGTTGGCAAACATGGTCTTAACTGCAACCCACTGTTTATGATGGCAAGTGAACAAAGGTCCAAGTGTATCCTGGGAAAACAAGGAAGACCATGAACTATTCTTGAGCCTCTGTGAGAAAAGCAGCTTTGATGACCCAGACCAAAGCATTCTGGAATCAGTTAAGCAGATGTGCTGCCTGACAAGCAGATGTGTCTGACAAGCTGACCCATTCACTGCAGCACAAAACCTTTAAGGTGAGGTCCAGAGCCCCAAAGGGCACCAGGGACGGAGGGAACTGAGCCATCTCATAATCCACCACTGAGCACTCCAAAAGGTATTTGGCCATGGTATGTTGCTCTGTAGTACCTAAGGAGATAAGAGTAAGGGATGGCTCAATTACAAGATCATGACCATAAATCAGTAATGATGGTCAAATATATATTTTTAACCATCAGTATAAACAACCTGAGTATATTCCCTTTCTTTTCATATTATTTACAAATGTGCAAAACTGACACACTGACATGTGACACTCATCCTATAAATTAATTGTCATTAATAAATTAATGAAGGCATCCGGGTGGCGTTGTGGTCTATTCGGTTGACTACCAACACGAGGATCGCCGGTTCGAATCCCCGTGTTACCTCCGGCTTGGTCGGGCGTCCCTACAGACACAATTGGCCGTGTCTGCGGGTGGGAAGCCGGATGTGGGTGTGTGTCCTGGTCGCTGCACTAGCGCCTCCTCTGGTCAGTCGGGGCACCTGTTCAGGAGGGAGGGGGGACTGGGGGGAATAGCTTGATCCTCCACGCGCTACATCCCCCTGGTGAAACTCCTCGCCGTCAGGTGAAAAGAAGCAGCTGGCAACTCCATATGTATGGGAGGAGGCATGTGGTAGTCTGCAGCCCTCCTCGGATCGGCAGAGGGGGTGGAGCAGTGACCGGGACGGCTTGAAAGAGTGGGGTAACTGGCCAAGTACAATTGGGGAGAAAAGGGGAAAAAAATCTTATAAATAAATAAAAATTATGACAAATTCATTTAACAGATGAACAACAGATGAAATATTTCTCTCAGTCCAGTTATGGGCTTATTTCTATGAAGAACACATAATATTTCAAATTACAGTATTTTAAGGAGCGACATTGTGTCATTTATCCCTTTTGTTAATGCAACACCATACCTGGTTGCTTCTTGTCTTGCGGGCATATTATATTTTTGTTGCTGTTTGTTGTTAACTGCACACAATACTGGGACCTTCGATCAGCGGTCTAACCTATAGTTGGTTAAGGGCAGCCATTAAAACAAAGAAGGTTTGATGTGAGTATTTCTACAAGTCTAGTATTAACGAAGCCTCCCTCCACCTTGAGGTGGTTGACCACGATGTGGAAGTTAATTCCCTCCATCAGATCAGAGGGAAGTATTTCGCCTAGAGCAGGGTTCAAACCTGGCAAATTCTCCCAGGTTGGGGTAGTCTGCCGTAGCGTGTTGGGTGACTTTGATCGAATGAGTGAGACGATTAACCAAGACTAGAGGTCGCTAGATTGTTACACTGATGTAGTACCAGGTCATTCAAACTGGGGTCTGCAGAGCCCTGGGAATCCATGTGTATACAGTGCATCCGGAAAGTATTCACACCCCTTCACTTTCCCCACATTTTGTTATGTTACAGCCTTATTCCAAAATGGATTAAATTCCATTTTTTTTCTCATCAATCCACACACAATACCCCATAATGACAAAGTGAAAAAGGTTTTGTAGAAATTTTTGCAAATTTATTAAAAATAAAAAAATGAAATATTGCATGTACATAAGTATTCACACCCTTTGCTATGACAATCAAAATTGAGCTCAGGTTCATCCTGTTTCCACTGATCATCCTTGAGATGTTTCTACATCTTGATTGGAGTCCACCTCTAGTAAATTCAATTGATTGGACATGATTTGGAAAGGCACACACCTGTCTATATAAGGTCCCACTGTTGACAGTACATGTCAGAGCAGAAACCAAGCCATGACGTCAAAGGAATTGTCTGTGGGCCTCTGAGACAGGATTGTATCAAGGCACAGATCTGGGGTAGGGCACAAAAAAATTCTACAGCTTTGAAGGTCCCGAAGAGCACAGTGGTCTCCATCATTCGTAAATGGAAGAAGTTTGGATCCACCAGGACTCTTCCTAGATCTGGCCGCCCAGCCAAACTGAGCAATCGGGGGAGAAGGGCCTTGCTCAGGGAGGTGACCAAGAACCCGATGGTCACACTGACAGAACTCCAGCGTTCCTCTGTGGAGATGGGAGAACCTTCCAGAAGGACCACCATCTCTGCAGCACTCCACCAATCAGGCCTTTATGGTAGAGTGGCCAGATGGAAGCCTCTGCTCAGTAACAGGCACATGACAACCTGCTTGGAGTTTGCCAGAAAGCACCTAAAGGACTCTCAGACCATGAGAAACAAAATTCTCTAGTCTGATGAAATCAAGATTGAACTCTTTGGCCTGAATGCCAAACGTCACGTCTGGGGGAAACCAGGCACCTCTCATCACCTTGCTAATACCATCCCTACGGTGAAGCATGGGGGTGGCAGCATCATGCTGTGGGGATGTTTTTCAGCGGCAGGAACTGGGAGACCAGTCAGGATCGAGGGAAAGATGAATGGAGCTAAGTACAGAGAGATCCTTGATGAAAACCTGCTCCAGAGCGCTCAGGACCTCAGACTGGGGTGAAGGTTACCTTTCAACACAACAACGACCCTAAGCACACAGCCAAGACAACGAAGGAGTGGCTTCGGGACAAGTCTGTGAATGTCCTTGAGTGGCCCAGCCAGAGCCCAGACTTGAACCCCATTGAACATCTCTGGAAAGACCTGAAAATAGCTGTGCAGCGATGCTCCCCATCTAACCTTACAGAGCTCGAGAGGATCTGCAGAGAAGAATGGGAAAAATACCCCAAATATAGGTGTGCCAAGCTTGTAGCTTCATACCCAGGAAGACTTGAGGCTGTAATCGCTGCCAAGGGTGCCTCAACCAAGTACTGAGTAAAGGGTGTGAATACTTATGTACATGCAATATTTCAGTTTTTTATTTTTAATAAATTTGAGAAAATTTTCTACAAAACCTTTTTTGCTTTGTCATTATGGGGTATTGTATGTAGATTGATGAGAAAAAAAAGAATTTAATCAATTTTGGAATAAGGCTGTAATATAACAAAAGGTGGGGAAAGTGAAGGGGTGTGAATACTTTCCGGATGCACTGTATGTAGAACCAACGTTTTAAACATTTCTGCTCCCTGGTTCTCAAAATATGTGCCACTGTTTGAGCTGTGTTTCAAGCAGCACTGACCCAATTAACACTTACAGACTCTCTCTCTCTCTCTCTCTCTCTCTCTCTCTCTCTCTCTCTCTCTCTCTCTCTCTCTCTCTCTCTCTCTCTCTCTCTCTCTCTCTCTCTCTCTCTCTCTCTCTCTCTCTCTCTCTCTCTCTCTCTCACACACACACACACACACACACACACACACACACACAAAGGCAGCGATCTTGCTATCAATAGGATATTGCATTGACCTGTATTCATTGTGGACAGCCTAACCTAAACCCTAACCCTTAACCCTAACCATAACACTCAACCTTAACCCTAACACTCACCCTAACCTAAACCCTAACCCTTAACCCTAACCATAACACTCACCCTAACCCTAACCCTTAACCGTAACACTCACCCTAACCCTAACCTAAACCCTAACCCTTAACCCTAACCATAACCATAACACTCACCCTAACCCTAACCTAAGCCCTAACCCTTAACCCTAATCATAACACTCACCCTAACCCTTATCCATAACCATAACCATAACTAATTACATATTTGTCTTGCTACCCCATTTGACGTTAAGTGCATTAGTGGTGGGCGGCTCAGTTGTTTTTGTTGAATCAGTGGATTGAACTTTCATATCTCTGGTAATCTGGAGCGGCACCGTAGCCCAGTGGTTAGCACTGTTGCCTCACAGCAAGAAGGTCCTGGGTTTGAATCCCAGGCTGTCCCAGGTCCTTTCTGTGTGGAGTTTGCATGTTCTCCCCGTCTCAGCGTGGGTTTCCTCCCACCATCAAAAAGACATGCATGTTAGGGTTAATACTCCTGTCTGTGCCCCTGACCAAGGCAACGGAAAGAAGCACTGGAGTTGGACCCTGGGCGCTGCAGCTGCCCACTGCTCCTATACAATAGGATGGGTTAAACGCAGCAGACAATTTTATTGTAAGAATACAATTCGTTGTAACAACAAAATGACAATATAAAGTGGCTTTCTTTCTTTCTTTTTTTCTTTCAAGTTTCTGGTGCATGCTGCTCATGAGTCCTCATCCCCCGTTTTATGCATTGTGTCAAATAGTCCAGTAGAGGGCTCACTTACTCAATTGACTTGTCCTAACAACCTATAAAGTAAATAACTTCAGTAACTTGTGGAGCTCTCTGACAACACATGTTCTCTTCGATTGCTGGTATTGCCTGGCAGCTGCCATAGGGAACACTTACAACAAAAGTTAATTGATTCAAGTAAGATATTGTAATGTGTGATCAGGGATTTCCAATAATAATTAACAACTCAATAGTAGTTTGTTGTGTGTCACAATGTTCAAGCTTAATGTTGTTAGTACTGAGAGGATTAGACTACTTGAATTGTGTCATCACAGGAGATTCAGCAGCATTTTTTTTGGGGGGGGGTGCCACTTTAGTGGAGGAAGCTACTACCACTTTACTATCAATCTCTTTCTGTCTCCTTCCAGACTCTCACCATCCAGACTCCCTTCTCATTATCCTTGGGAATTTTAACAGAGCAAACCTAAGCAACAGACTGCCAGATTACAGACAGCATGTTAAATGTCCCACCAGGGATACAAACATGCTGGACCTTTGTGAAAACTGCAACACCTTCCAAAAAGACCAACCAGGTGAGCGAGGAGGAGAAAAGGAACAGAAGGAATAGCACAGTCATCCCATATGTTTCTGGGGTCTCCGAGAAACTCAGGAGAATTTTCAACAAACACCACATCCCAGTATACTTCAAACCCAGCAACACAAAGATGCAAAGATGGGTTCATCCCAAAGACCGTGTACCACACACCCAGAAAAGCAATCTGGTGTATGCTGTACAATGCAATGAGGATTGCACTGACCTATACATAGGAGAAACCAAACAACCACTACACAAACGGCCCAACACAGAAGGCCAAACTCCTCAGGACAAGACTCAGCAGTCTATTTACACCTAAAGGAGAAGACACACTCCTTCGAGGACAGCAACGTACACATTTTGGACAGAGAAGATAGATGGTTTGAAAGAGGAGTGAAGGAAGCGATCTATGCAAAACTGGAAAAACCATCCCTCAACAGATGAGGAGGTCTGCGACACCACCTATCTCCCACTTACAATGCCGTCCTTTCATCTCTACCCAGGAGACTCAAGAAGCCTAGCCTCCAAGAACAACAGTCGGTCACTAACGGCTCCAACGACTCTCACTTAACAATGAAGTCGAAACTAACACCCTCAACAACCGTCGCTGCTAAACAAATGCAAATCAATAGCTCCAATGGCGACGGGCCCGGATGGACATCGGAGCACAGGAGAGCCACGCATATCAACAGCCCTGATAACGACGGGCGCGGCCATAACATCGGTACACAAAAGAGCCACTCATATCTATGGCTCTGGTAGCGACGGGCGTTGGTAAACATCGGATCACAAAGAAGCCACGCATATCAACAGCTCTGACAACGACTCCTAGAGGATAAATTCTGAGTCTCATCACCAGCCAGTCAGACTAGCTTGGTCTAGTCAGAAAGGCACGAACTGAGGAAGCCTCTTGGATGAGAGGCGAAACGTCTTCACGGATATATACCAAGTCCAGTTGCACTTGATTCAACTCCTTTGGATAACCATGACCTGGATGAATGAGAACATTCACAGACATTGCTACACAATATTAAAGAACACCTATCAATCTGTCCCCTGTGCAGCCTTTGGACTCTGATCACTGTCTGGTTCATCTTCTCCCAACCTACAGGCAGAAACTAAAATCTGTAAAGCCTGTGGTTAAAGCTGTGAGGAGATGGGCTAACGAGTCAAAACTGGAGCTTGAGTCCTGCTTTGACTGCACTGATTGGAGTGTTTTTGAGGCTGCATCTACAGACCTGGACGAACTTACTGAGACTGTGACATCTTACATCAGCTTTTGTGAGGACATGTGTGTGTCCACCAAAACTTTCCTCACCTTTAGTAACAATAAACCCTGGTTCACAGCATAACTCAGGCAGCTTCGTCGGGCCAAGAAGGAGGCCTACAGGGGTGGTGATAAATCAAGCCAGAAATAAACTAACAAAGGAATTCAGAGTAGCCAAAAGGGGCTACACTGAAAAGGTGAAAACAGGTTTTCAGCTAACATTTCTGTGCCTGTGTGTAGAGGCCTGCAGGACATCACTAACTATAGGAGACCATCCCCCTACACTGCAGAGAATCATAAACTGGCTGATGACCGGAACGTGTTTTACTACAGGTTTGATAAGCCCGCTCTCACACCCCTCACCCTCTCCGGCCACATCAAACAACCAGCTGCACCCCCTGCCAGCCCCCCACTGACCCCCTGCCCCCACCCGCACTCAGGATCTGTGAAGAGGATGTGTGTCAGCTCTTCCAGAGACAGAAGACCAAGAAGGCGCCAGACACCGACTGCGTCCCTGTCCTGCCTGAAAGTCTGTGCTGAACAGCTGGCCCCCAGTGCTGGCCCCCAGTCTTCACACTGATCTTCAACAGATCCCTGGAGCTGTGCGAAGTCCCCACCTGCTTCAAAAGCCCCACTATCATCCTGGTCTCCATGAAACCCTGTATCTCAGGATTAAATGACTAAAGGGCCCATCACCCTGACGTCTGTGGTCATGAAATCCTTTGAGAGACTGGTGTTGGCCCACCTGAAGGACATCACAATCCCCCTACTGGACCCCTGCAGTTTGCCTACTGGGCAAACACCTCGACTCCCCAGGGACATATGCAAAGGTGCTGTTTGTGGACTTAAATTCAGCGTTCAACACCATCATCCCAGATATCCTCCACTCCAAACTTACCCAGCTCACTGTACCAGCCCCGACCTGTCAGTGGATCAAAAAAAATTCCTGACAGACAGGAGGCAGCTGGTGAGGCTGGGGAGAATCAGATCCAGCCCCCCAGGGATGTGTGCTCTCCCCTCTACTCTTCTCCATCTACACAACTGAGTGCACCTCAGGAGACCCGTCTGTTAAACTCCTGAAGTTTACAGATGATACAGTGATCATCAACCTCATCCATCCATCCTTAACAGGACCGTGTCTGCTGTGGAAACCTTCAGGTTTCTGGGATCCGCAATCTCCCAGGACCTAAGGTGGGCATCCAACACAGACGTAGTCATCAAAAAGGCCCAGCAGAGGGCCTTTCTCCATCTTTCTCAATACTTTCTCCATCAGCTCAGGAAGTGCAACCTGTCTCAAGAGCTGCTGATTCAGTTCTACTCTGCAATAATCCAGTCTGTTCTCTGCACATCCATCACTGTCTGGTTTGGATCGGCCACCAGACAGAACAGAGAAAGACTACGATGGACAGTTATGTCTGCAGAGAAAATCATCGATGCAGACCCATCATGCTCTGGCCACAGCCTGTTCCAACTCCTCCCCTCAGGTAGGAACTACAGAAGACTGTATGCCAAAACAACCAGACACAAGAACAGTTTTTTGGGGTTTTTTTGCAGGCCGTCACTCTGATGAATACTTAAAACAGTCATACAGTGTCAGAAACAATCCCCGTGCAATATACCTGTAACACTGAACATCCACTGTCCCTACCAATACTAAATTACATATCCTGTAGTTTAAACACAGTTTTAACATATCATCATTGTCAAAAAATAATCTAAGCACACTGTAACTACTGTATATTGTATATGTTAATATTCTGTCATGTCTACCTAACTAATGTATAAAAAGTAACCTGTCAACATATTTATTCCAGCATCTTTGCCCTCTGCATCATTGCACTATTGTCTTCTTGTTACGTCATTGTTGATGTTTTTCTTTTTAATAATATACTTTTTATACATCAATATCTGTACATAGTAGTTATATGTTTATGTTTACCTTGTTGTCTTTGTTTTAGCTATGTCTATTCTGTGTAAGTACATGGAGTGTGAGGGCAATTCATATATGATGTTTGCTTACTTTTAATATTTGACCATGTATGACCTATACTGTGTTTAACTTTAGTCTATATTATTATTATTATTGTTATTATTATTATATTACTTGGATTTTTTTTAAGTTTATATGTAACAGAACAAAGGGAGTGTTATAAAGTGCCTTCTCCATGTGAACAGATAAAGGTCTATTGTTAACCGTTAGCTGATAGCACACAAATGTATGAGAAACTCACTGAGTGTAGTAAAGTCTGTACACAGTAATTCAAGAAACGGCTTTGGTGGGTATTGAGCTGAAATACATGAGATAAGGTGCAGAAGAACAGATAACTGCCCTAAAAGAGAGGCTGTAGTGTGCTGATCGGTGAAGGGGTTGAAAAATTGCCTAAGACCGAGGAAGTCTACCTCCCCTGAGGACAGCTCGTAACCTACTCCCAGGGTGAGAAGAGACTGTTAGTGGGATTATGGGGAAAGGAATTGTGTGATACAGCGTTTTATTTAAATGAGGATACAGTATTGAAGAGCACGGAAAGACGTCTGAAGTTAATGACATTCACTTAGGGGTGACGACCCATTGGCACAGGAAATAATGACTAATGTCAACTGAATGGTCAGGACAGGACATTTCCGGGTAATCAGAATCAGAATCAGAATCAGAAATACTTTATTCATCCCCAAGGGGAAACTGGATCCCATTACAGGCACTCACGCTCTAGCAAGAAAAAACTAAAAGACACAAGACAGCAAGGAAACAGAAACAAATAGAAACAGGAAAAACAGAAACAGAAATAGAAGATAAAATAACAAATAGGAACAGGAACAAAATATATAAACATATGTGCACCATGCTCCAGCATACAACACCCTACCTACACTGCACCACTGCAGCACGACACAAACAGCACAAACACGCTACAGGGTAAAATAAGTCAAAGGGCCAGTCTAATGACTATTGACTCAGAGTGTCTGACACTCTGAGGGAGGAGTTGTAAAGTTTGATGGCCACAGGCAGGAATGACCTCCTGTGGCGCTCTGTAGTGCGTAAGAGAGTAACTGCAGGGTAGAGTAGGGAAGAAACAAAGCAAACGTTTAACTGACAAAGCTTGTCTGACAGGATGTGTGAAACGTGTGGTGTGAAAAACATGGTGATGACTCCTGTAAACAGCTTTCAATTTGGGAAAAGAAATTTGGATTTCCTGAAAGTGGTAGTTTTAGAGTAAATCAGCTGCAACAACTGCAGGATTAATTAATGACTACAGGCCCATTGCCCTCACGTCTGTTGTCATGAAATCCTTCAAGATACTGGTGTAGGCCCTCCTGAAGGAAATCACAGGCCCCCTGCTCGACCCAGTTTGGCTATCGAGCAAACAGGTCAGTGGATGATGTGATCAACATGGAATTGCATTACATCTTTCAACACCTTGACTCCCCAAGGATATACGCAAGGGTCCTGTTTGCTGACTTTAGCTCAGTGTTCAACACTATCATCCCAGATATCCTCCACTCCAAACCCACCCGGCTCACTGTACCCAGTGGATTAAAAACTTCCTGACAGACAGGAGGCAGCTGGTGAGGCTGGGGAAAATCACATCCAGCACCCGGAAAATCAGCACTGGCATCCCCCAGCAATGTGTGCTCTCCCCTCTACTCTTCTCCCTCTACACAAATGACTGCACCTCAGGTGACCCATCTGTTTAAACTCCTGAAGTTTGTGGACGACACAACCATCATTATCCGGGATGGTGATGAGCCTGCATATAGACGGGAGGTTGATCAACTGGCCCTCTGGTGCGTCCATAACAATCTGGAGCTGAACACGCTAAAAACAGTGGAGATGACAGCAGACTTCAGGAGGAGCCCCCCCACACTGCCCCCTCTCACCATGCTCAACATTATGTTCAACCTATATAAGTTCAACCTGTCTCAAAAGTTGCTGATTCAGTTCTACTCTGCAGTAATCCAGTCTGTTCTCTGTACATCCCATCACTGTCTGGTTTGGATCAGCCACCAAATATGACAGGAACAGACTAGAATGGACAGTTAGGTCTGCAGAGAAAATCATTGGTGTCAACCTGCCCTCCATTCAGGATCTATACACCTCCAGACTCAGGAAACTGGCAGGCAACATCACTGCAGATCCATCACACCCTGGTCACAACTGTTCCCACTCCTCCCGTCTGGCAGGCACTACAGAGCACTGTACCCCAAACCAACCAGATCTAAAAACAGTTTCTTTCTTCAGGCTGTCATTCAAATGAACGCTTAACACAGTCAATAAATCCAGTCATTTTGTATATACTGTACTGTACATTGTACATATACTGGTACGCTCTGTCATGTCCACCTACCTTCACAGTCCTTTCCTGTTACTACTGGTGTTCTCCATGGCTCTGTATTGGCCCCCCTCCTATTTATTATTTACCTATTACCTCTTGGCCACATTTTCAGGAAATTTGGCATTCAATTTCACTGCTACATGGATGACACCCAGCTCTATCTATCCACCAAGCCTACCTCCGCTCTTCTGCACACTTCCCTTTCTGACTGCTTACTAGATATTAAATCCTGGCTTTCATACCACTTCCTCAAACTTAATGGAGATAAAACTGAGGTCCTCAGAGTAGATAGTATGTCTATGTTGGCTAAACCTGATAGTTTTTCCTCTGACTATTGACAATTCTATATTTCCTCCATCGCCTCAGGTTAAAAAATGGGTGTCATCTTGGGCAGCACATTTTGAAGCTCATATCAACAATGTTACTTGATATGCATACTTCCACCTATGCAATATTAACTGTCTTTGCCCGTCACTTACACCTAACAGCACCGCCATACTCATTCACACCCTGGTTTCCTCAATGTAAATAAATAAATATTGCAATCGACTTTGTGATTCGCTTTGCCCTTTCCGAGTTTGATATCACTTGTTCAATTGTTCCCTAGTTGGCAGCAAAAAACAGCCGGTTGTAGTTCTACAACCAGCTATTTTTCCTCCCAACTCCAGGTGGAAACGTGAAATATGGTTTCTCATGTTTGTTGTGTTCTCAAAATATTTCATTTTAATTAGATACAACTTGCATACAGTGTGGCTCTTGTCCAGGTCCCTTTTCCCTCCAACTTCATAGAAGCCAAAATGCTTCCATATGCTAGCTTTTAAGACAGAGGGTGCCGGTTGGATTGTATCCAACTTCAGTTGCATGCACTCAGCAATCCTCACCAAAACTGAAGGAGTACCCTAGCTTTGAACGTAAACACAACGCACATGTTTTACGTCCATTACGTTTCACCATCCAGTTGGTTCAGCAGCAGCCATAAGGAGCATACAGCCCAGTCAAGAATTGAGCTTTACATTTCCGATTATCGAGTTTTCTGCATCACGACATGAGAGACACTGCATTAAGTGCCCATTTTGACTATTCAAAGAATCCAATTAATGTCTCTATGAAACATCAGGAAGGTTAAGTCAGGTCAAGTCAATTAGCCCAATATCACAATTTGCCTCAGTTGGCTTTACAGCAACACAACATCCTGTCCTTTGACCCTCTCATCGGATAAGGAATAACTCCCTAAAAAAAACAACCTTTAACGGAGAGAAAAAATAGGAAGCAACCTCAGGGGTAGCAACAGAGGAGGGATCTCTCTCCCACGACGGACAATGTGCAATGGATGTTGTGTGTACACAATTTACAGAGTACAACATTGAAAGAGGATAAACGGAATCATAATGGACTTATAAAATTCATGAAGAATATGATGCGCAGGATGCCAAGGAGTGTCGAGATGCCACCGGAACAGCCCAGGACCCAAGCCACGCGACCAGCATCATTCTTATGATTCTTATCCTGATTGTTTATAAGATTGTTCATTGTTATCAGAATTATTTATAAACTAGAAATATCACTGTGAATTAAATTGCACCTCTGCTAGAGTATGTGCAAAAGGCTTCACTCAGGTCCTCTTAGTTGTACTTTGAAGCAGGAAATTACTCACCCCAACAGTGCTTAATTATTAGAGCCAGGAGACGAATCAATTATTCAATATTTTGTAAATGTATATAAATGAAAAGGATTTTTTCAGTTGATATCCATAAATCTTTAAGGAATAATTCTGTCACACTTGAAAAAATATTCATTGATAATCCAGTTGGCAACATTTACCAGTACACAGGATTTATCATCAAGGCTACTTAAGGCGTTTATCCTGAAGTTTATCTTAGATAATAGAGGAAAAGGTGAAAGCTGGCTTGCCATTGAGGTTATCGATGATCAATCAAAGCTTTGTTATCAAGCAAGTATCATCCATTACAAATGTTTCTATTGAATTAGCCCCAAATCAAATCCAGCAGGATTGAATATTAATTTCGGTGTACTAAAACCTGCCCCTCTTCTTCGCCTATTTAACCTTTCTACACCTACACCACACTGATACTGAGCTTATAAGAGAGTATATTTTGATTGTGCCGACAGAGTCATTAGGAGCTGATTTCCTGTAAGTCCCACATACACAGACAGTATGGCCTCAACACTTGACCAGAGATTTACGAGCATGGGACCAGCATAAAGCAGCAGACCTGAAGCAGGTACGGCTTTATTTTATTGCACAAGGACAGTGGCAGTGATGACACTGTCACGTGCTGCAACGGGTCGCTCATATCTGTGTTTTTGGGAAGTGAGCCCCCTACACCTGGTCATCCAACTGAGTCTTGTGTCTTTCACTGACTGCAATCATTGGACAAAAACACATCTTTGAAAACAAATGATGAAGGTTGGACTTTAATAATGAAAATAAATACTATCTACCAACCTAACACTTTTTCACCAAGTAATATGATGGTTTATAACTGCACTTTTTCTTTAAGAATTTTTAAACATTTTGCTTGATACCTACCTCGAGCACCTAATAACAGAGAAGTGTAAACAATGGTGAGAATACAAAACATGACTTGTTTCACTGATTTTTGTCAATATTTGCTCCCTGTTGTATTTTAGGTGGTAATTTGGTTTTCGGGGGTAAATTTAGTTTTGTTGTCACATTAGTCACTATTTCAGCCCAGTTCAGTTCTAGTGCATCTTCTCAGATTACCAGAAGTTATTTGGATCATTAATCATAGTTCACACCTTATCAAAATACAAAACTTTTTTGTAAAATTGAATTAGAAATGCCTTTGAATATAACATTTCTTTAGCTATAGTAGTAAAGCTCCCACCACCATCAAATGCCAGGGCTTAGTAAATACCAAAAGACTATAGCAAATACTGTCTTGGATGTTTCCTATGTGTACCCCTACATTTTAGACATTAAATAAGTGGTAAAATATCATGATAGTGGCTTTTGAAAAGCAGATCAATGTTAAATGAGTGTCACAGATTGTGTGAGCTCAGTTCTTTTACTTTGTGGCTAAAGGAAGGTTTCGGCTATCTTCCAAACATTCGATAAAACCCACACATACTAAAAAAGCACAAGATGTAATATCCAATTCAAGTTAAATGGATTTTATTTTCAGGTCTACACTCATATAGCTACAGATCTATACACTGTTGGACTATGGTACAATTCAAAATAAGGCAGAGAGGATAAATTTATCTGGTTGGCAGAAGGTCTTGGAGGTGGCCTTGACAGGGACGGAGAACCTGGAAGGTCTAAACTTCCCAGCATGGCCGATACACCCTTCCCACCATACACCTCATAGTGTCCTTTTTGATGACAGTGAAGCTTGGGTCCTGGTCTGCATCTCTGCGATCGAAGGTCAGCCTGCTCTCCACAGCTCTCTGCTTATAGAGGGGAAGTCCTCTGTCCAGCATCCGCAGGTTCCTCCACAGGCTTGCGTCGGCGACCACTATGACCTTGGGGGCCTCATTGTTGCTCACGATGGCTGGTTCCGCACCTCTGAAATCATTTCCTGCAGCCTCCTCACTTAGCAGCGAGTTGAAGGTGTCTTCTTCCAAGGAACCGTCTTCAGTCTTGCTCATGGGTATCGCCACAGATAAGCTATAGCACTCGAACAACAGTGCTGCAGCAAAGAGGATGGAGATGGCCGAATGTCTCATGGTGAAGTTGTCCAAGACGAGTTCTCAGATGAATTTCCTCGGCAAGCTTTGCCTTTGCTGTGTTGACTCTGAGATATCAGCCCCAGTCTTTTATACCGTAACTGACATACAGGATTAGCCACGTTGGACGTTTGTTTGTTTCATCATAGCTTCTCATGTTGTGTTCAGGATATTAGCCAAAAGCATGAAATGGTTGTTGATTAGAACCCTTGCTGAGTTCAAGTGTGTTTTTCTGTGGAAAGTTAATTAAAATTACGAGCCACATGGTGGGACGTCTCTCACCTGTGACAATGAAGCTGTTGGGCTTCTTACAATAAGTGATAAAAGATAACATTGATCCGAAGATCATGACCTTTAAAACAACGAGTATGGATTACCCACCTGTGGACTGCTTTTGGGTGGCAGATACTCAAAGATTTAAGCTATCTCATCACCTTATTGTTGTAGCAATGTTGAATAAGGGATCTAAGGAGGGATTACCGCTCGAAAGGCAAACAAATTATTTTTGAAGTATTTGTGAGTTTAACGATGTGGCATGGGAAATTTTTACAATGTCATCTGGAGAAAAACTGAAATTATGAAACATGTCTTTTAAGAAAATAAACATTTGATTTTCTCCCTAGTATATAAACAGAATGACTTGTTGGAAAGCGGCATTCATTACAGCCATGCCTAATTAGGGTTGCCAGATGGGTGTAATATGAGGTGTGTACACTTGTGCTAACACGCATCCCAGTTTTATATGATGATGTGACGCACACTTGTGAGGTGCTCTCAGATGAAACTACAGTAGTTCAGAAATGAGTTGGACATAACCACACAAATAACAGTCACTTGTGAATTTGTCTACGGTTCAAGTCGTGTTTGTGCGCACAAGTCAGTTTGGTAAGATGACTTTGTGTCACTTGCTGCATCTGGAACCTCTGAAAAAAAGTATTCGTCTCTCACAAGTAATACCTTTCAAGGACAGGTTAACGTTACTCAGTGAACACTACAGCTCAACAGAATATGAATAACTGGGTCGAATATCTTACTTGAAATCACATCCTGTGAATTTTATTTGATAAATATCAGGCTATAGCATGCAAAGACACTGGCGTGGTCTCAAAGGACCATGCCAGTATGCTATAGCTTGTTTCTTACAAATCCTGTAGACTCTACATTACTCACAACCATTTCCCAAAGCATACCATAGTGTTTTGTATTTTTTGACCGTGTTTTCCTACCTTCTAGACCGTCACTGGCTTCCATTTTCATTTCAGTGCTGTATGTAAATCAGTTTACATACAGAGACTTGAAACTTGCTTGAGACAGGTGATCCACCTCAGTGAATTGTTGGTCTCCTCCAGTTTGTGTAAGAGTAGCGTAATCGTTGCGGAATGATGCAGTTGAAAGCACTGATCGATTACTTATCTAACTAGTAAGTAACTGAGTTCATAACCATTGGCTGCGGATACAGCAGTGGTGTTAGGAGCGCCACAAAGCAACAGAGCAGATCAGATTCACACGTGAATGTGTCATATTGGAGGAGAATCTCCCCATTTCAGCTGAGCAAGAAAGTAATTCCCTGTGATGGCCTGGCGGCCTGTCCAGGGTGTCTCCCCACCTGCCGCCCAATGACTGCTGGGATAGGCTCCAGCATCCCCGCGACCCTGAGAGCAGGATAAGCGGTTTGGACAATGGATGGATGATATATGTATATCTGTTTTTGTACAGTTACCTCACTTACACAGTAGCTTAACATGGGGGTAAAAGTTTCATTGGTATGGTTCATACATACAGTACAATGGTGGCCTTATTTAGAAAATGCACAATGTCCTTGACCCAAATAACATCTCTAAACTGGAGGACAGGCTGCTTACATTTCTTCTTTTAGCTACACTAGTCACCTCAGGACAGTAGTGGATCTAGAGATTTTTTCCTGGGGTGGCAAAGGGGTGGCAAGACTGTGTCCCAGAGGTGGCAGCTGCCACCCCTTGCCACCCTGTAGATCCGCGTCTGTGAGGGGGAGGGGGATTCTAAATCGGCGACTTCTGTTTGAGATGAGTTTGGCGCGGGTGTCATTGACCTTCACCATGCATGTACATAAAATATACTTTAAAAACATATTATCTGATTTATAAATGGGGTGGCAACAGGGGTGGCAAGACTGTGTCCCAGAGGTGGCAGCTGCCACCCCTGTAGATCCGCCCCTGCCTCAGGATGAAGACTTGGTAAGACATTCCCACATAGGGTTTCTTAATGTCCTTTTTTAAGACAAAGTAATGGAAAGTAACTATAACAGGTCCTCGACGAATGTGTTTTCTATGAATATGTTTGATACAGAAAAACACAGAGTGCTTCTTCAGTTCCATATTTGTTCCAAATCAATTTACTGTGGGTTTTGCAGACCGGGTTTGTATTATAACATTAATTCAGAATGTGTGTGATTTTGAAAACTGCTACCTAAAGTGACTTCAAGTCTGGAACAAATTGTGAAAGCTATTCTCATATTGGTAATGGGCAACAGGAGAGTTTGGATGGGAAGTACCATGGACCATTTCTTATGGGCCGTGTCCGTGTTCTGCATGAAAAGTGTTGGCAGACTTGTGGTTACTAAAAAGTCTGGTATTTGACAATCCTTTTGTTTTTGTTTCTGTCTAAATGGCCCTGTGTGGTTCGCTGGCGGTATCTGACACTCCTGCGCTAGATGAAGGTAGATGGTGGGATGGGTGGAGGTCTTCCTCTTAGTGTTAAGGACCATGAAAGCGCAACACTATTGTTGCCTAGGTGTGAAATGTGATTTATTCAGGAATTAAAAACTCCTCGCTGACTCAGATGTATTTTTTGAAAATTATACAATGGGCTTTTAACAGCTTCCAAGGATCCAAAAGATTATAAAACTCACACAGCATATTAATGATGATTTAAACATTCATGACAAACTGAGGCATTGTAGGAAACTACTGTTATAAGGGGTTTAGTTGACAGTAGAAATATACTATATAGCAAACTATATGCACTATTCAGGTTAAGAGACGGGTGAAAGATGGGCTTTACGGTTTTAAATCTCCTTCAGTTTGCTGTGTGGAAAAGCATAACTACAACCATCATCTTCTTCATCATCATCATTCCTGCCTTGACGTTCAAAGAGAATTTGCTGAAAAAAGGCAAGGAAGAAGAGCTGTCCATAGAGAATAAACACATCATTTAAAATAATGGAAAACAAGCTCAAGATGGGGCTTAACAGATTGCTGGATTATGAAGAAATGTTCTCTACAGTTTTGGGCTGCGTGAGTTTCCAATATCGCCATGGTAACTGTACCAATAATAGCTGTTACACAAATATGGTGGTCATTAATCAAAGGAAGAATATAAAATGAAAAGTCAGTTCTCCCGCCGGTATATTTCATACTCCGCTGAAGCTTAAGATTTAGACTGGGCTTTAAATGTCTGCCAACAACCCCAAAATGCATGGAAAAGGCCTACAGGTGGCAAGACTAATAAAAAGATCACATAATCTCTAGACAAAAAAATGTTCATACTATCATGTGATATGGTGTAACGTTGCTTTCATTCATTCCTCTCCCTATAAACTACATGAGAAAAGTACAATTTCTACCTTTACAGGGTGGGGGAACAGCACTGACCAGTGTTTGTGGATACCATGGTGACAGGCATGGGCACAAGTCCATGAATACTGGGGTGGCATCCAGCGCTTTACCCATGCTCCTGTCCATAGGGTTAGTGGTTGTGTCAGGGAGGGCATCCGATGTAACTTTTTGCCAAATCAATATGCTGTTTGACAAAACCATACCAGATCAATCGAGGCTCCATACCAGATCGATCGAGGCTCCATACCGGATCGGTCAAGGCTCGGATTAACAACGGCCACCAATGGTGCTGAGCGTACTGATGGAAACTGTAAAATCCGCTGTGGTGACCCCTGAGAGACGGGGAATAAGCCGAAAGAAGAAGAAGAAGAAGAGTGTTGTGGATACCATACCTATGACAAAGAACATATTTGTTTGTTGGTGCGTGATGTTCCACTTATCTCTGTGGCCAGGTGTTTTCTTGGTTGATGTGTGAGGCTATTGGACTACAGCTGTCCGCCATATGCCCATTACGAATCAAACTCTACAACATGAATGAACATTTTTATTTCTTGCATTCATTTCTTGCAATCTTAATGCCAACCTATTTCATCATTGCTTTTGGTACATGATGAAAGTGACCAGCAGATGCAGAGGACACAAATCACCATACATATCCATAGACACCTCAGCTCCCCACATTTAATAATCCAGCAATTCTCCTTTTCCAGGAAAAGAGAAAAACAAAAAAAAATCAGAAATGGGGACCCTTTCTGTGTTTGCCCTTGGGCACAGTGGGCAGTTGTGGCCTGCTCAAGGTGTTTGTGTGTCACAGAGAGCCGTCCATTAACTGCAACAGTACTACAACTTGCTGAAAAGAGGAAACAAAGGCCTCCCTGAAGTGTGAGGCCAAGATGTGCAGATCAGCTGACTACACTGACGAACGCCAATGAAAACACGAGGCCTTAGCTCGGAGAATTCAAGGGAGAAAAAAGACCCCAACCATTTACTGAGGGGAGACAGTGGCTCTCACGTAACGCCGGTCCACTACAGCACATGGCAGCGTGCCTCTTTATAACAACACTGAAAGGCAGGCCACGCCGTGCTGGCTCAAGTGTTATTCCAGCTAGGAAAATACAATGCACAGATCTAACCGTGATGCCTTAATGAGGTCACCAAGAAGGAGTCCTACCCACTTCTGCATGTGGATGAATGCCTGGATCTGGTGGCTGGCTCCTCCTGGTTCTCTTCCTTGGACTTAAGGAGTGGCTACTGGCAGGTTCCACTACTGGCAGGTTCCACTACTGGCAGGTTCCACTACTGGCAGGTTCCACTACTGGCAGGTTCCACTACTGACAGGTTCCACTACTGACAGGTTCCACTACTGGCAGGTTCCACTACTGACAGGTTCCACTACTGACAGGTTCCACTACTGGCAGGTTCCACTACTGACAGGTTCCACTACTGGCAGGTTCCACTACTGGCAGGTTCCACTACTGGCAGGTTCCACTACTGGCGGGTTCTACTACTGACAGGTTCCACTACTGACAGGTTCCACTACTGGCAGGTTCCACTACTGACAGGTTCCACTACTGGCAGGTTCCACTACTGGCGGGTTCCACTACTGGCGGGTTCTACTACTGACAGGTTCCACTACTGACAGGTTCCACTACTGGCAGGTTCCACTACTGGCAGGTTCCACTACTGACAGGTTCCACTACTGGCGGGTTCCACTACTGGCGGGTTCCACTACTGGCGGGTTCTACTACTGACAGGTTCCACTACTGACAGGTTCCACTACTGGCAGGTTCCACTACTGGCAGGTTCCACTACTGACAGGTTCTACTACCCCCTGAAGCACAGCCCAAGACTGCATTCAGCACAGGGAAGGGACTACGGCAGTTTGAAGTCCTTTATTTTGGTTTGTGCAATGTGCCCGCCACATTCGAGCGCTTAATGGACAGGGCGTTAGCTGGGGTTCCGCATACTGAACGCCTGTTTGTTTTTTGGAGGACATCCTGACTCACGCCAGCTCGTTTGATTCAGCTGTAGCAGCACTGCGCAGAGTTCTGGACAGGATCAGGGGGTGGGGATGAAGCTACACCCTGACAAGTGCAGGCTACTGAGCAAGGAGCTGACCTTCCTGGGGCACTATATAGACAGCGAGGGGATTGGCACTGCAGAGAAGGTGTGCGTCATAAGTGAGTGTCCCACCCCTACAGAACAGAGGGGGTAGAAAAGTTTTTAGGGTTGGACTCCTACTACAGGAAGTTTGTGCGGGGAGGTTTTTTTTTGTGCATCGCAGCCCCAGTTGTACAAACTGCTACAAAAGGACCAGCAATTCGTCTGCTCAGGGGACTGCGAAACAACTTTTTGCAAGCTGAAAAAGGCCCTGACAAGCACAGCCATTCTGGAGGGGGTAGGCGTGGTCCTGTCACAGGTGTAGTGAGACGGAACGAAAGTTGTGGCTTATTACAGGCACTGAACAAGATGGACGGTTGTATTGTATCACTCGCAGGAAGCTTCTGGCAGTAGTCTTTGCCATCCAGCATTTTAAGTATTTTCTGTGTGGCTGGTCTTTCACCGTACGCACTGATCATGCCTCTTTGCAGTGGCTGATGATATTCAAGGAGCCAAAGGGGCAGTTGGCTCATTAGTTGGAGGAGTTGCAGTGCTATGAGTTCACCATAACCCACCTTACAGGAGAATGGCATGGCAACGCAGCCACGCTGTTTTGTCGGCGATGCACTTCAGATGGCTGCCAGTATTGTGACTGCAGAGAAGCCAGGGAACATGAGCTGGTCCTGGGGGCGGACGGGCATGACGGAGAAGTGTGCGAGGTGGCCATACTGGCGAGTAGAGAGCTGCAGATGGTGGATGCTACAGACTGGTCCACAGAGCAGAAACAGGACCGGGACCTGCAGCCTGTGATGCTGTGAGTGGCTGAGCAGCAGAGACCCCCATGGGAGGAGGTGGCAACTCTCTCTCCATGGACATAAGGACTAGGCCAAGTTCAAGACTTTGCGGTCCTCCAACGAGCCTGAGCCTGATCAGGTAATGATAACAATCGACAACTCTGTGATTTCAGAAAGTGAGACAGCAAAAAATCTTGGTGTTACGTTTGATCCCAGCTTTTCCTGTGATAAGCACATTAAAGAAATCACCAAGACTGCCTTTTTTCACTTGTATAACAAAGCTAAAATTATGTCTTTCCTGTCCATGGCTGATGTAGAGACTCTAATACCTGCATTTGTTTCATCCAGACTTGATTACTGTAGTGTTCTGTTTTCAGGTCTGCCACGTGCTAGTACTAAAAGTCTTCAGATGGTTTGATGCTGCAGCCAGATTCCTGACTAAATCTTGGAAATTTGACCATATTACACCAATTCTTACCTCCCTTCACTGGCTTCCTATCCATGTTAGATCAGACTTCAATGTGCTTTGCTGACTTAGAAAATCCTAAATGGGCTTGCCCCATCTTACCTGTCTGATCTTCTTAAACCCTACATTCCATCTCGAGCTCTTGGCTCTCACAATACAGGGCTCCTGTGTGTACCCACAGTTAAAAGAAAGTCAGATGGTGGCAGCAGGGCCTTTTCCTATCGGGCCTCGTTCTTGTGGAATAACCTGCCTGCTGCCGTCAGACAATCGGAGTCTGTTGAGTCCTTTAGCACTAGAACGACCGGGATTTTACTCCTACCTAAAATGACCGTGGGCGGTCACAATAACCGCTGGTCATTAAACTCTATTCTATCAAGATAAAAACCCAGTTGAGATATTAATGCACTGCATATGTTAGTATGTCTGTTAGGAAACGACTGACGCACATTTTAACAGCTATAATACTATTTTTTAAACAATTTAAACTTCAGAGAGACATGGTCGAAGTTGAAAAGCAAAATTGAAAAAGTGATATTACCTGAAAAACAAAACGGAAAACACATGTAGCTAATGTAACAAATGTAACAAGGCCTATAAAACGGGAAATTTCTCCGGCTTGGTCGGGGCGTCCCCAAAGACACAATGGGCCGTGTCTGTGGGTGGGAAGCCGGATGTGGGTATGTGTCCTGGTCGCCACACTAGCGCCTCCTCTGGTCGGTTGAGGCGCCTGCTTGGGGGGGGGGGGACTGGGGGGAATAGCATGATCCTCCCACGCGCTACGTCCCCCTGGCGAAACTCCTCCCTGTCTGGTGAAAAGAAGCGGCTGGCGACTCCACATGTATTGGAGGAGGCATGTGGTAGTGTGCAGCCCTCCCCAGATTGGCTGGATACAACTGGGGAGAAAAAAGGGGGGGGGGATGCAAAAAAAACCCCAAAAAAACTGCATGCACGTGCAGTTGTGCCAACCACCCACCCAGGCATTGGCCTACATTACATTAGATTAGATTAGATTAGATTAGATAAAATTAGATTAGATTAGATTGTTTTATTAGCCCCATGGAATTTGTTTTTGGTACACAAACTCTGCAGCACAATACATACATGGACAACAACAGACACTCCACATATTAGCACGAACAATACAGTTACACTATAACAGAAATAAACATATCACTCATAACAATTAGGTGAATGGTGGTATTTATGCCAATGGTGTGTGAGAAGGGGACCATAGAGAGGAATTCAGAGTCCTGATGTCTATGGGAAAAAAAACAATGTGTGAAGCGTACGCCGAAAGGGGGTCCACTCCATCAATATCCAGGTAACTTCTGAAGCTAATAGCCGGGTGACACGTCTATGCCAATTACCCTGGATCATGCCACGTTGCATTCATCTCGGTCAACTCTCATTCCTACAGTCTTCCAAGGGAATGCTGCCCTGGATGGGTGGCTGCCAGGAAAAAATTACTATCCCTTAAAACCATGCCCTGTCCATTAAAACCATGCCCTAAAACCATGCCCTAGCCATTATGCCCACTACACGTGGGCGATGTGTATTTAAGCGTGTTTTTAGCAAAGCGAGGTCTGTAATGGAACGAATGTTTGGAATGTTGAAAATGCGTTTCAGATGTTTGGCACATTGGCACACTACAATACAGCCCTCAGAGAGTTGGTGCATTCCTTATGGCATGTTGTGTTCTACACAGCATGGCCTTGCACCATAGATGTCACGTTGACCTCACAGAGGAAAGATTACAAAACGTAAGACATACTGCAACAGAACTTCCTGTTCCCTATGAGGCGGAACAGCACACAGTGGCGCAGAGCCCACAGGAGAGAAGAGACCTCTACTCAGTGCACAGCTGGTTTCATGGTGAATATACATAGTCACAACATCATGTAAATCATTAAACACGGTTGGAATTTGTGCATATGTCTTTTATTAATCTGGAAAAAAAAATCTCACAAAATGAAAAGGGAGTCCTATGCCCCCACACAATGTGTTACTAATACCGTTGCAAACAAATATTAGTTAAGTGAACCGAAATGTTTACTGACTCAAATTGTCTTCGTGTGGGCTCAATGATCGAGGTAAAGAAGTCACAGGAAGTTGAATCAGTTCATCTGGACACACTTATTGAAAGAAACGTTTCATCACTCATCTAAGTGATTTCTTCCTTCGATGGTGTTTCAAGCCCCCAACGTACTCTTCCAGGCAGCACTGCATGGAAGGCACTCCCCGCCCCCAACAGTTTCATCCAATCACAGCACTGGTTAGGGTTAGGGTTAGGGTTAGGGTTAGTGCCAGTGCTGTGATTGGCTGAAACTGTAGGGGGCGGGGAGTGCCTTCCATGCAGCGCTGCCTTGAAGAGTACGTTGAGGGCTTAAAACACCATCGAACGATTTCTTCAGTCTCAGCTGACTGCAGGTATCCGTTCAGGTGGGGATACCTGCCACTTAGATGAGTGACGAAACGTCTCATCTCATCATCAGCTGCTTCTCCGGGGTCGGGTAGCGGTGGCAGCAAGCTAAGTAGGGCACTCCAGACGTCCCTCTCCCCAGCAACGCCCTCAAGCGCCTCCTGGGGGATCCCAAGGCGTTCCCAGGCCAGATTGGACATGTAGTCCCTCCAGCGAGTTCTGGGTCTACCCCAGGGTCTCCTCCGAGTTGGACGTGTCCGGAAAACCTCCAAAGGAAGGCGCCCAGGATGCATCCTAATCAGATGCCTCACCACCTCAACTGGCTCCTTTTGATGTGAAGGAGCTGTGGTGCTACTCCGAGCTCCCTCCAGATGTCCAAGCTCCTCACCCTATCGCTAAGGCTGAGCCCAGACACCCTACGGAGGAAACTCATTTCAGCCGCTTGTATCTGTGATCTCACCCTTTCGGTCACTACCCAAACCTCATGGCCATAGGTGAGGGTTGGAACGAAGATTGACTGGTAAATTGATGGAACTGGTGATGAAATGTGTCTCTCAATAAACGTTGTGTCCAGCTGAACTCATTCAACTTTCTGTGATTAAATTCAACTAACCAGCACCTCCTCTTCTGCCTCATCTTGCTCTAATCCTCCTTGAGTATCTTTGAGGCATTGGCTGGGATGGTTGTCTCAGGCACCCAACTGGCCTGGGACTGTGCTTGTGTTGGCAAGACTGAATGGAAACGTCTTTCCATCCTAGTGAGATGGGTGTTGACTGTTCCCCTCATGTAGCCCAGTTCCCTCAGCATCATCTCAGCTAAAAAAGCCTGGTCAACATTTGCCCGTTGATGACGTCCCCTACTTCTTCTTCGTGGCTCAGCCCCCCTTTCTCTTTCTATTGCAGGAGAAGCTACCGGGACTGCTGGCTCTTGTGTGACAGTTTTTTTTTATTTTTTTTTAATCCCTACTTCATTTTTGCTGAAGTAATTGCATCATTGTTTATCTCTGACCACATTGTAAAAATCACCATTTGCAATTTTTGTATCTGCCCTTTGCTTCTATCATAAATAGGAGATACTAGCGTACAGGAACTGTAATTTTGATTAATAAAAGGGTTGGTGCTTTAATTCATTGGCACAGCTAAGCCTACCTAGGCTATGATCCGACTCTTACCAACACAAATAGGCCATTATTGTGAGAAAATCCATAGCATTTGTATTTCAATAAGAATATTGGTTTGCAAAGTGAGTAGTTAAACTATTGAAGAATGGCAGTGGATCTGGTCAATGTGATGTAGTAATGTAGTGCACAAAGCCCCGAAGAGTGGTGCGAAATGCACTCCTGGTACACTGTAGGTTTAATTTTTATGGGTGTTTTAAAAAAGATCAAACTTGACATTTTAAATGTTTGTAATAGTTTCAGCCATACCTGGCAGGTAAGCCCACCTGGGGTCCTCCACAACGTTCTACGTTTATAATGGGGGCCGAGGAAGCAGCTACGTCTAATGCTGGTGTAAGGGGCTGGCTAGTGGAGGGTCCACTCCCTGTTTTGTTTTGCTCTTCACCTCACATCATTGAACCGCTCTCTGCACTGGGCAACAGGTCTCATAAGACCGGAGACACAATTATTGATTATATTGTAGTGTAGTGGTTATAGGGATAAATAATTCCCCTTATTGAGCTAGTAGGAACGTTAGTTTACAGCTGCTGTTTTCTCGGTTCGGGTTTACAGTGACGCACTTCCGCTGCGCGGGCTTTTGTTGTTGTCGTAATGGTGGAAGGAATAAATGGTGCACGTTGTGTAGCCGAAAGAGGAAGTTGTCACGACTCCTGCTTGAGCTCCTCTACAGTAGTGTTCACCGCTATTAGTTAAAAAACAAAAAACAAAAAACAAACACACTCCCAAAAAAAAATCTCCCGCAATTATGTATGACGACACTTATTACTCCTTGGTAAACCTGAACGCGCTACAATATCAGCCACCTCCTCCCAAGCTGATTTTATATCATGCGGCTTATGAGAGGTGCCATTTGCACACCTGGCCACTCTGGACACCCCGAAGAAGGACACATCTGTTTCCTCCCGGGGGAAACTTTCCCGCCTCAGCCAACCTGGACTTCCGCCGTCCATATTGAAACAGGCAATTCGCCGTAACAGAGTTCGCTGCTTTTAAATGGGACGAGAGGAGCTGATTTTATCGGCCGTAATGTAGCCAGAGAGACTTGCGTCCGTGTCTGATGGGGTTAAAAAATATGTAAATTTTGTGTGAACGCACCAATAGTCATCCCTGATATTTGATTTTGTCCATATCACTTAGCCATGGTGTGTTAAGAGCTGTTCATGTTTGCATGTGTATTGTGGCATGGATTGTTTGAAAAAGTTTGGAGTGATATTTGAAAAACATCAAAACCTGAGAAATTAAAAAAAGAAAAATTGTTCTCTGTCCAGTACTGTTTTGGCCATTTTTATTTTAAAAAATTATCAGAATGAGAATCATGTTTATTGGCCGTGTAGGTTTGCACTACATGGAATTTGACTCCGGTTTCGTGGCTCTCTCAGTGTGCTTAACAGAATAACAACACTACAACACAACAAACTTCAGATTTAAACACAAGGATTGACTTATGCAGACAAAAAAAGAGGGGCTAAAGGTGCAGTGGTGCAGAGAATATATCAGAGATGCTGAGATAGATGTTAGCAGGTTACTTACATACATGCCTGAGGTAGATGGACATGACAGAGAGTACCAGTATACATACAATGTACAGTACGGTATGTACAACATGGTTGGATTTCTTTGAAAGCGTTAAGTGTTCATATGAATGACAGCCTGTGGAAAGAAGCTGTTTTATATCTGGTTGTTTTAAGGTTTTAAGGTGCCTGCCAGAGGGGAGGAGTTGGGACAGGTTGTGACCAGGTTGTGATGAGTCTGTTGCCTGATGGTTTCCTGAGTCTGGAGGTGTATAAGTCCTGAATGGAGGGCAGGTTGGCACCAATGGTTTTCTCTGCAGACCGAACTGTCCATTGTAGTCCGTCCCTGTCCTGTTTGGAGGCCGAACCAAACCAGACAGTGATGGATGTGCAGAGGACTGACTGGATTACTGCAGTGTAGAACTGAATCAGCAGTTCCTGAGGCAGGATGAACATTTTTCTTGAGGGGGGGGTTCTCCCCTTTTTCTCCCCAGTTGTATCTGGCCAATTACTCCACTCTCTCGAGCCGCCCCACTGAAGGTTAATTTTGAATGGCTTATCACTGGGCGAGGGCCCGGACTGTAAGTCCTATCAATTATTTACAAGTGGGGGCACAATACAGGAAACGACTCGGTAGTTGATCAATATGTGATGAGCTGCGCAAAAAATATCCAACCACCATATCATGAATGAATGAATGAATGATGATGATGATGATGATTTATTTCAAACATGTAAATAAGCAGGATATAACATACAGATGATCCATTGCCAATAATCTGAAGTGATCAACAAATCCACACATCAAACTCAGTGAACAAATCTCTGTATGCATCAGATTATCTGTTACATGTTGGAAAAGGAGTAGGAGGAAGTATACACTTATTATTTTTTCCTACCCTACTCTTAAGTTAATTCAGCTACTATAATTACAAAAAGGAAAAGAAAAAAATATGTGTATCAAAAAATATGACAAAAAAATGAATATGTTACATTCTTTACATAGAGATGTTACATTCTTGTTACATCTTTAAGCCCTTGTATATTTGGTCACTGGCGGGCAGACAGGTTAATTATTCAGCCACCTGGAAAATCCTCTCAAAGAACAGATCATATTCAACCAGCAGTAAAATGTGCAATCTGTGTCTAACTGGAAAACATTTGATCATTTGCAAACCAGAAATGTGCTCATTGAATAACAGGAATGAATTTGCCAGCAGTTGCAGACACAGATATAAGCACCTATTTTGTAATTATTGACAAATCATGCTAATAGACAAATACCAGCCCCCGCCCGCTGGACCGTCAGCGGTCACGTGTGATTATTTTGCTCCTTATTTGTTGAGCACTTCCCCTACCGTTGAGTGCTCCTTTTAACAAAGTTGATATATTGTGGCGAACGTAGAAGCAACGTCAAAGGTAACTTTGCAACCCCCTTTGTGACGCAATACATGGGGGTCATCTACTCGAACAACAAAGTTGTTCAGGGTTTCAGTTCCAAGGTTACACAACACAACAGAATGACAACTGCAATTACACCACAACAAATAATAATCACATAAACACATGAAACCACATAAAACACTTACAAAACATTTGATAACAACGGACAATCTGCACGCAGTGCCTGATGGGTAAAACGGGACAATTGGAACAATTCTGACGGGGTAGCAACTGTGCTACTGTGGTGGACACGTATTGGGGACAGAATTCAACCCAGGAACTAAGGGTTAAGTCATGGTTGCCCTGGCAGGTTAACGCAGGGTTAAGTTATGGTTGTCCAGCCAGTTTTCTGGTTATTCTTGCCACCTCCGCTCAGTCGAGCTGTGGGTTGTGTTTGTCTCGCTGATTTACCGTGGATTAAAGAAAGTTGCCTACACGGCTAAAGTGTGAACCTACGGTCTTCTCCGTTACTTCGGCTCTACACTACAATATATTTATATGTGTGCGTGCGTGCGTGCACGTGCGTGCGTGCATGTGTGTAAAACAACCGAGGTATGAAATGAAATAATGAGATAATGTTGGAGTTTCTGGAGACAGGCTCTTGGTCCCTCTCCGAAACCTGTGAAATAACCAGTTTAATTGAGAAGACGCGCGTTTCGTTTGGTTTTTTTAATAGGCGGGCCGATCCCCTCTCCGTGCCAGCTGGTGGCGGTAATGCGCAACATCGTCGGTTAACCAACCGCTAATAAACCTATAAAAAAAAAAAGACGAAGAAGAACGTTAGCACCTCGCAGTTGTTATCAGAAAGCGACCCTCATCACGACTGGGCTCCGAGGCGAGAGGAGGTGTGGAGTCCTCGCTTTGTCTCCGGGTAACATATATCCTCACTCGGTGCGGGGTGAAGACCAAGGCGCTGACGCCGACGTCAAAATTCAGCCGAGTTAGTCATGTCGCCGGTGTTTGAAGACGTTATTGCTCGGTGACGTAACTCGAAGTCGACTTGCACTCTTGACTTTAACTACCCCCCTAACTGCTAAGGGACCCTTTCTTTCCGTTGTGTTGACGTAAGTTAACACACCCAAGAACAAAAGTCGGCAAACGTCGACTTTGGAGCCAAAGCCGGAAAAGTCGACAAACCTTGGATCGTCGCTGGTTTTGAGTTAGGTGAGTAGTCAGCTGTTGGCTAGCTTGCTCGTTACCTGTTGCCAGGGCAATTAGCGGTGGGTCGGTGTTGGGCTAACGGGCACCTGTGAGGGGAGCTCGCGCTAGGCCGACCCATGACTTGCAGTTGTTTGCCTGCTGGAAGCGTTCTGGGAAGAACCTCTGGGTCTGCGTTCAGGGCAGTCGAGTCAGTCTCATTCGTGTAGCCCAATATCACAAATTTGCCTCACGGTCCATCAAAGTCCGTAAAATAGTTTTTTTTTTAACAAACCTACTGAAAATGGAAGGATTTGTACCCTAGGAAATGAGTTGGTTTTCAGTTATGGCAAGTAGTGTGAAATATTGGAATGAAAGATTACTTTCGGTTAGCCCCCCCCAATAGTTTTCTGACCATAAGTAGTGTATTTGTTTTATATTTTTAAATCTGTGTGGCCTGAAATGATAAATGGATGGTCCTAAATTATCAGTATTTCTTTTTTTTTTATAAATTTATTTCTGATTTTTCCCTTTTTTTTTCTCCCAATTTAGTGGCCAATTGATCCCTATTTTAATTCAAACACCCACCCTCGTATTGCATGCGTTCGCCAACTGCATCTCTCCGGCCGGCAGTCTCGAAGGAAAGCGCCTCCCCACTTTCGTGACAAGGCGAATCCAAGCCGAACCACTGTTTTTCCGACACACACAGAGACGCATTCACATGACGAACACAAGCCGACTCCGCCCCCCTCCCGAAGACAGCGTTGCCAATGATTGCTGCTTCATCGAGTCCGGCCATAGTCGGATCTGACGAGACCGGGGCGCGAACCCCAGTCCCCAGTGGGCAACTGCATCGACACCAAGCCGATGCTTAGACCGCTACGCCACCGCGGACGCTGCAATTATCAGTATTTCTAGTTAGCGGTTGAAAAAAAAAATACGGTAACACTTTAGTATGGGGAACATAAAAAAACTTAATTACTAGTGAATTAGTAATGATCAAGATGTCACTTGAGTATGGGGAACATATTCTAAGTAACAAAAACTTAATTTACAGTAATTTAACACTATGAACACTTGTAGTTTTGTGTTTTGTTATGTAAGAACAGACCATATTCATTAAGTGTTAGTAAGGGAGAATAACTCTTCTTGTGGTACTACCACCTTATAAAGGCCATACTAAGCAAAGCATATTGAGATGGTACTACTAATAAGCAATACTTCTGAGGTTATAGAGGGAAAACTCATAGTTAATGGCTTACTGGTTGTATAATAAGGCCATTCAGAATAAGGCATTAATGAGTACATAATAATGACAAATTAAGAGCCAGTATGTTGCTAATTTGCATGCTAATAAGCACCTAATTAATGGTGACTACATTCCCCATACTAAAGTGTTACCAAAAATCCTTACTAAGATCATATTTTCAATTATTTGTCCATCGGTCTACTGCTACTACTACTTTTGGCTGCTGCCGTTAGGGGTCGCCACGGCGGATCATCCGGTTCCATCTCTTCAATTTAAGCTAAATTTAAGTTAAGATAGGTCTAATTTAAGTTAAGGGCTTCTCTAAAAACCACAACACCTTTCTTCACCATGCAGGAGACAGATCGGATGCTGTGTGGTTGAATACAGAGAGAGAAGCACGCACATACGCACACATCCTGCTGTAGCTGTGTGTGAGAGATGTGGAGGAGTTTGCCTGTTCTAACTTTAGACCATCAGATTGCCTTTTACTGCTGCTGTGCGTCTGAAGATCACATATCAAACCAGCAGATGAAACCGTAAATTACAGCCCGTGCGTTCACACTATCAAACCGTTTCCCAACCCGTCTTGGACGGATCATAATCTGCTGCCTGCCCATCTCTACACAGTGTTTCAGTACAGCTGGGAGTAGGCGTTAACAAGTTCACAACGAAACACAATGCAGGATGTTGGGAGGGGGATCTAAGACTTTTAAAGGAGAAACCAGTAACCAGTGAGGAGTGGTTGTCAACAGGAAGTGAATATCTGTTTCTGGGTGAAGTGACAAAGGAAGTGAGGAGTGAAACATGAACAGAAGTTTCTAATTTAAAATATAAAAATTTCTAATGTGTTAATACATTATTATTTTATTAATATCTTATATTATCTATATATATTCTCTGTATAGTGCTTTGGGTGGCGTTTGCAGCTAGAAAAACGCTATATAAAATGCAACTTGATTGATTGATTGATCTCTTCCTATCCTCTGCATCTTCCTCTGTCACGCCAGCCACCTGCATGTCCTTCCTCACCACATCCCTAAACCTCCTCTTTGGCCTTCCTCGTTTCCTCTCCCTGGCAGCTTCATATTTAGCGTCCTCCTCCCAAATATACCTAGTATCTCTCCTCCACACATGTCCAAACCATCTCAATCGTCCCTCTCCTGCTTTGTCTCCAAACCACCCAGCCTGAGCTGTGACCAGGTATCCCGCTTGCACCGCACAGCATTTTTGACCCTTTGTCCTGCATCACACATTGAGATGACTTCCCATATTCTGATGCAAAATAAGAAAAGTATGTGTTTCAATTTAAACACCAAACTATCAAATTTGATTATCAAATAATATTCTCTAGCATCCGATATAAAATTCTGCCAAATCATTATGCGGATTGACAAGAGCAAAACTCGGCTGTGGTGACTGACCCCTGAGAAACGGGGAACAAGCCAAAAGAAGAAGAAGATTCTCTGGCATTCTCTGCTAAGACATCTTCGTTCTCTCATATTGTGGAGTTTGACTGGTCGTAAATTAACACTCCTCAGCCACAAAGACTTTGTTGCAAAACGAGTCAAGGACAAACATATCCACGAGTGATGAAGCACAACTTTCTATCTGTATAAATTGTATTGTGATACATTTTTATCCCTGTTCATTGTTATACATATTGTCACTGCTGTTTGTGAAAAAAATGTGCATAACACGGGTGTCTGGGTGGCGTGGCGGTCTATTCTGTTGCCTACCAACACAGGGATTGCCCGTTTGAATCCCCGTGTTACCTCCGGCTTGGTTGGGCGTCCCTGCAGACACGATTGGCCATGTCTGCAGGTGGGAACCCGGATGTGTGTATGTGTCCTGGTTGCTGCACTAGCGCCTCCTCTGGTTGGTCAGGGCACCTGTTCATGGGGGAGGGGGAACTGTGGGGAATAGTGTGATCCTCCCACGCGCTACGTCCCCCTGGCAAAACTCCTCACTGTCAGGTGAAAAGAAGTGGCTGGCGACCCCAAATGTATCGGAAGAGGCATGTGGTAGTCTGCAGCCCTCCCCGGATCGGCAAAGGGGGTGGAACGGCGACAGGGACGGCTCGGAAGAGAGGGGTAATTGGCCAAGTACAATTGGGAAGGAAAAAAAAAAGAATACAGTAACACATTAACACAGTGGAACACTTTTATCATTAAGTAGATAATTTTTGAAGAACACAGTTTTCAGTTACTGTTATAGTGATGAACTTTTACATTTGCTGTCATTTTGTATGCATTAAAATCATTTTTTGTTTTGTTTTCCAGTGTTGCGGGCTATGCGTGTGCATAATGGAGGACAGTCAATGTGGGGAATTGGACTACCTGATCCAAGATGAGGACACCCTCATTGAAGGGGTCAGCAACCAGGTGCTGTTTGTGGTGGTGCTCAGTGTCACCTTCCTGGGAGGGCTGCTGACTCTGCTTTGCACGTGTGTACAGATTCCCATTTAAAGTGATCTCCATCAGCAGAGCAAACACTGAGACAGTAGCATCAGGTTCAGTTGACTGTGCTTGCATTAAAAGAAACTGACTTGGTGGGACGCTTACTTAAAAACACAAAGCCCTTTTATCGTCAGGTCAATTTACGAGTGTCTTAAGCATGTGTAGAAAACCGAATCATAGAATCTAACATCTAGGGACTTTTGCATGGATAAGGGATTAAAGCTATTTTGGAAGTGACAAGTATGTTAAGTAAATAATTCAGAATATAAAAACAACAATATAACATCTGCACAATATAAAATCTGTCAATAGTGAGTCTGCTAAAACAGTATTTACACTGACTTGTACGTCTAAGAATCACATGGCATGGATGACAGAATATTTTTAATGAACATGCTTACAGAAGTAAGTGTTGACCTTAGTGGCTGTTTTTTTTTTTTAGTTGCATATGTGTAACAGTATACAGTATGCGTAAATTTAAATTCAGTGGCATACAAAGACAATTATTAATAGTTTACTGAAGAGGTGATAGTACATTTTTCCCCCCAAATACTCTGGAAACTGATATAAAAATGCATCTTTCTTTCTTTCTTTCTTTTTTCTTTCTTTGAATTTCATTTTTATTAGCTGAAACCATATATATATATATATATATATATATATATATATATATATATATATATATATAATATAATCCAGTTAGTCAAGTAAATTTTCTATGAGACAGTACAAGCCTGTTTCATGCTATAAGCAATCATCAAAGTTATATGTATACATATACTATGTATACATATAACTTTATACACACACACACATATATATATATATATATATATATAGCGTTTTATTCCAAAACCGTCAATGGTGTTATAAGTGCTCAACTAATGAGGAGCGGAATATCAACACTGTGAATATCAACACACACACACACACATATATATATATATATATTCCAGGCATACTTGGCTCAGTCCTGCTTTAAAAAAATATAAAATGGGTTGAATGCTTTTAATGCAATCAAACTATCATTATAGCAGTGTTGGTACAGAAAATGTAAAGGTAACTAGGCTGAGCCTCTTAATATTGCAGTATTGAGATTTGCAATATATTTCCACTTTATTTCATTTTTAATCCACGGCTCAGCACTGATAAAACAGCGGTGATTTAAGACGGTAGCTAATCGATGAATATCCACATAATGGACACATTTGCAGTTGCTCGTCTTGATGGTTATCGAAATAGAACAGAATTGCTGGTGATGTGTCAATACCAGTCCCACAGTCAAACAAAACTGAAGAATTACGGTTGGACCTCAGTTTTTACAAGTCATATTGTGGTATCTGTTGGTAAAGGTTCTCTGTGAACTTGGTCTGCCATGTCTGCTTGTTAGCAACTGTAACTTCTTCGATATCGCTTCTTACCCGCCTTATTCTTCGATATTTAGCGAAAGGTTCAGTACACTATGCATCTTGTAATTTTTTTGAGGGAAAGTCCTACCAGACAATTGAATCTAAGGTGTATTCTGCGATGCATTTAACAGCACTGCCATAGGTTTCAGTAGGTCAAATACACAGTGACTGTCTTCAGCATTTTGGCCTTGAGCGTAAATTCTCAACACAGGATATCATGGGATTGGGGGACAACAGATATCACTATGATACCGTTTATCTGGTTTTCGTTTGACTACATTGCTTTTGACTTGACATTTATCTTTCTGATAATCTTACAATGAATTGTTTTGGCATGCATTTTGAGTCTCTCAGCATTTACAATAGGCGAAGATTATTGTCACATATAATCTGTACCCATTTCACCTTTGCAGAGGAGAGCAGCGGGACATCCATCCCGAGAATCAGGAGCATGTCCGAGCTGTGAGACAGCAGCTCCAGTTTGAGCAGGTATGTCACCGCCTGTAACATTATCCTGTGGATATACAAAGATGTAGGCTAAGTAGTAATTTAACATGATTTAACATGTGATGGCGGTGGTAGGTCAAACTTTGCCAGCTAAAATGGGTGTTAATCCTTCTATGTATACTCCCCGCAGTGTACTGCCTCTACTCAGTGTTCCACATCTAGATACCTCTCAACTTTTCTGAGGTGGTATCTGGAAAGGCGGAAGGATATTTTAAATCCCACCTTCTGTGTTTGGATTCAGTCTGCTGATGAGGCACTTAAGAAGAGGTTAGGTTTAGAAATCTCCCTCAAGGGGTTGAAGTAAGGAGGCATCATGGGCTGCACTGATGTCAGGGGAAAAGAAACCACCTCCTGAAATCCTGTGTATCCCTTCTAGACACCACCCATTTTCACCATGCTAACTGCTTACCACTGTGCTGCCAGTGATCCCATCATGTTCTGTGCAAGTTTTTTTTTTTTTTTCATCCAGGTGTGAGACCATCACACCACCGCAGCACAAACTTTGCCCTCTTTCATTTCAACAGATGCAAGAAATGTATTTGCCTCTTGTTCTAAGGCAATCTGGCCACATTCACCTCGTGCCGTGTTCGATTTATGATCTGGTTCAACTTTGACCCGTGGAATGGGTCTGCTCAACCCATCAGAGAGTGGGTGGGGTCGATCTTCTCAGTAAAACTGAAATGAAGGAGGCCTTAATTGCTGTTGTTTAGGATGCACCCATAATCGTTTTGTTTTGTATACAACTGCCTTCTTTCTTCTCCAGATGAAACGCAAAGACACACTTGGTTTGCGTTTCAGTAAGAATACTAACTAGTTCACACTACATTGACTAGCAGTAGAACCAGAATTGAAGGATTCTGGTCCTGCCTATTTTTTGCCACAGCATGAGCAAGAACTTTGGTCTGCTAGTTCTGCTTGTGTGACAGCAACATAATTAACCAAATCTTGAATAACATCTTTACCCAAGAAAACTTTTTTAAAAAATCCAAAATCCAAATTCCATAATTTTTGACGGTTTTATGAAATAAGGCTGTTTTTAAGGTGCTGTAGTTTTAGCATTTGGTCCCAGAAAGTTGAATCAGTTCTTCTGGACACAATGTTTCATTACTTATCTAAGTGACTTCATCAGTCTTGGCTGACTGCAGGTACCCCCACCCTTATAAACAGCACAGTTGCACGACGACTAAAACCGCCACAGTTGCGTTACAACTGAAACCAGCGATCAGTTTGATATGCAAATTGCCATGACCATTAACTAGAGTTAAAATGCCCACGTGTACTTTTCACAGAGGATTGGGGAGTAGTTGCTGTAACAGCATTGCAAGATGACAACAGATGTATTCTTAGGGCCCCCCCCACCCCCCGGTTCAGGGATGGTTGTTCCCTCTTCACATAGATGGCCTCTTTGTCTCCTGTTCAAACCAGTGTTCCTCCCTATCAAGGATGTTCACATCATCCTTCAAAGAGTGGCCACTGGCCTGTAGATGGGTGTAGACTGCGGAGTCCTGGCCTGACAAGGTGGTAGCTCTTCTCTGTTACCCCATCCTTTTCGCCTGAGTCTGTTTGGTTTCCCCGATGAACTATTCATGGCGATCCTTCCGGAACTTAGCGTACACTATTGCTGTTTGTGCCGGGGGACCCGATCGTTGGGGTGGACCAATTTCTGGCATAATGTGTTTGGGAGTGGAGCATTTGGTCTCACAGATTATACGTGTTATGTCAGTGTACGTTACTATTTAAGAAAAAAAAAACCTCTTCTCAATGTTAGCATGGGAATCCCCCCATCAAAACTAGTTATGTGCTTTTTATACATTTATGGGCTTGTTCTCTTTCTGTAAAAGGTGGCTTTTCATGTGATGCACATGAAACCCCCACATGCATACATGGCTTTACCCAAAACATGTTGATGTTTTTATGTTCAAACAATGAACTAGCTAATCAGTAAATGATTTTGGATTTTTTTTTTAATGCCAGAAGATTTGCCATTGTTTTTTCTGTCGTTTCCTATATGCAGTGTTTTTTCCTCCACTCCAGGATGACAACCCTCCATCAGAAGCCAGACAACAGTACTACACAGACATGTCCTGTCCTGTGTGTCTGCAGCAGGCTGTTCTGCCCGTAGAGACGAATTGTGGACACCTCTTTTGTGGTGAGACTGCTGTATAGCAACACACACCTGTTGGTGACACCACTCATGTCCGCCACTTAATTCTGAAAAGAAAAAAAAACAACAACATTGGTTTCTTTTCTATACAGTAGGTATAATTGGTGGACATGTGCTCTACAATTTTTTGTATTTTTAAAAAATTGCTCCATGATACTGTTTACAGGAGTGGTTTAACAATATTTTGAGTTTAATGTTTTTGATGGCCAGCTTTGCATAGAATAATAGCTGGGAGAAGTTACAACAGAATCTTTTTTATGTGAGGTATTATCCTAAATTCTGTCATTTTGCAGGTTCTTGTATTATTCTCTATTGGAGGTATGGAACATGGCTGGGTGCTATTAACTGCCCCATCTGCAGACAAATGGTAAGAATTTATATATATATATATATTAGAGCTAAATATTAGTTCTGCATCTTAAAGCTGTTGCTGTCCCTTGCTGGCCAATTAGCTCAAATATAGAAAAGTTTCTTTTCAAATGTACTTTTTTCTTTTTTTATCATTTGTTTAATTTCTTATAAGATTCTATATGATAAATACATTGCTCTTGCCCAAAGGTGGCACCTGACTGATTGTTAAACATGACACAATTTGGTCTAATAAATATTTAATTTCAGCACTTGTGTGCTCTTGATTATATCTGTACCCAGTCATATGTAAATATACAACTTAGTCTTGGTTTGTAGTTTGGTGTTTAGGATATCTGGATTTTATTTAGATTTTGAGCCATTTTCAGATATTTTAGTTTTTTTTCAAACCCACTCTATTTGTTTATTAATGCATTTTTTTGTTTACAGCCGGTCTGTCACAAAGTACTAATGTATAGATCTGGAGTATTTACCACCTAAATCAGACAGACAACATGGATGCTCTTGCCCAGTTTGCAATAATCTTTGGCCTCTTTCATTAGTGAAATAAAACATCAGAGATGCTTTGCTCCAAGCAGAAACTGCAGGAGCTACTGAAGATGTTGCAAGTTACTCCTCTTGATAGTATTCCTTGGTGGCAGGGTGGTCAGAGCATTCACATTGCGATGAACCCTTCTGCATCTTCAGCTGGTATCTCAGGGTCACAAGCGTTTCGCCCCTTAGCCTGTACGCCTCGCCTGAGTGGGGCAGCAAAGACCAAATTACCCTTCGCCTGCAGAAGGGTTCCAACTGCGAGCTGTCATCAACCACAACCATCTTGAGCTGGTCTCAGCTGCCATGGCTATCTCCCCAATAGCTTGCTTCAGTTGTTTGGGTTCCAAACCCATCTTCTGTAGGAAATGACACACTGATGTTGCTGGGAAACCATGACTGCCAACTTCAATGGGAAATAAGTTTGTGTACCGTCCTTTTACAAGAGCCTCGTCGATCAAATCCTGGTACTTGGCTTTCTTCTGTTGGTGACCGATGGCTAGCCTGTCCTCCCAGGGCACTGTGAGTTCAGCTACTAAGATAGTTTTTGTGCTCCTGGATAGAAGAACCATGTCTGGTTGGAGTGAGGTTACTGCTACCTCTTCTAGAAAGACAAGTCTCTTCTTCAGGTCCACTTGCATCTCCCAGTCAGAAGCTTAATGCAAAATGGAGCACAGGTTCTTGGCAGTTGTTCTTGCCCAAGAAGCCTTTTCTCCTTCCCTTTGGAAATTGACAACTTCGGGTGGTAATGCCTGGTGTTTATTGGCTTTTTTCCCTTCTTTTAATTTTTTTTTTTTTAACATTTCTGCTTTATTTGACAGTGACAATAGAGAGAGACAGGAAAGGTAGGGGAGAGAGGGGATGACATGCAGCGAAGGGCCCAAGCTGCATATGTAATATTTTGTTGCATTAGGTCACAGTGATATGTGAACATCACAAACTGGTTTATAACTTATGACTGATAGCTGCAATAATTTCCTTTCTTACCTAAAATGTTAAGTCACAACATGATTCATTACATTTGCATTAATAAAAATGATTGCATTTTCCCCACCCTGTTCCTCATAACCCTCTGATCACAGCATTGGCTGCTCTTTTTCTTGGGTAGATAATTATTGTCTTTGCTCTGTTGTATTCTTATTAATGCTCATTTTAGCATCAAAGTTGGTGTTAATCCGTTTTGGTTTCTTTTCACCATTTTAATTTGGCTGTATTCCTCCTTGGCCAGGTGACGTTGCTCTTCCCCCTCTTCCATGAGCAAACATCCCCACAGAGTGTCCAGGAAGAGGAGGCAAGGCCCCAGTTCATCCTAAGAGAAATCAATGACTACAATCGCAGGTTCTCTGGACAACCTCGCTCGGTAAGTGTACTACAGCCAGAAATATTTAGCCAGTATTTCATACATGGAAATACTACATTAGTTGGCGCACACATGTTATGACCACAACAAATGCACATTTGGCTCAGCCTTGTGACCAGCAACATATAAAGAGGGGACGCCACACCAAGTTGCAATTAAACAGGGAAATGAATTTATTTGCAAAAAGAAACAATACATTACCAAACTCTGGGAGACTGGAGGCTCAGCCAAACAACAAAAAGGTGGTGAAGCCTGGGCCAACCACACATTGAGCCATTGGTAGAGGTGGGGGAAATAATCGATTCTACGATGCATTGGGATGCTTTGTTGAATGATGCAGGAAGGTCTGTAATCAATTAGTAACGTAATTTTCAACGGACTGCCCTGTAGTTTTTACAGGACTGCCCTGTACAGGACTACAGGGCAACTACAACTACAGGCTACTACAACTACAGGGCAATACAAAACTGCCCTTTCGTTATAAACCTTTTTATTTCAGCTCTTCCTATCTTTATTCTCCAGCTAGTGGCAGTCAGACCCATTCCACTTAATGAAAATTTCTCATGATGTACATTTTTCTCTTGCTCTTTCTTTCTTTCTTTCTCTTCATCCCTCCAGTTGATGGACAGGCTGCGAGATGTTCCAACCCTGCTCCGTCATGCCTTTAGGGAGATGTTTTCGGTGGGTGGCCTGTTAGAGCGGCCAGGGATCCAGATTCTCCTCTGCCTGGTTGGCGCATTCACCTACCTGGCCTCCCCGCTCGACTTCCTACCGGAGGCGCTCTTTGGCCTCCTTGGCTTCATGGATGACCTGTTAGTCATCCTTCTCCTCTTTTTTCACATCTCTGTCATGTATAGAGGAGTGGTAACACAGAGACTGAATGGCTAAGTGCACGGTGTAAAATTGAGTCCTTGATTGCTCATACCTGGGTACAGACACCCAGAAGGAGTGAGCCGTGCTTCCGAGGGGCTGATGCTGGATTTACATGAAAGCAGTGAAGAAGTTTTTAGAGGACATTCCATGTCAGCACTCTCAAACGGGTTTTATTTATTTACAGGGGCCGTCCTCTGATCACATGAGAGAAGTTAGTTGAGGACTTCTAATCAGAAGTTCAAAGAAGGTTGAATCAGTTCATCTGGATACAATGTTTACTGACAGATACATTTCATCCTCATCTAAGTGACATCTCCAGTCTATACTGACTACATGTATCCTCACCCTTATAAACAATAAAGTATAATGCAGTTGCATAACGACCAAAACCAACTACCAGTTTCATATGCAAATATGGGTGTGACCACCGTTATGCAACTGTATTGTTTATAAGGGTGGGATACCTGCAGTCAGTTTAGACTGGAGATGTCAATTAGATGAGTGATGAAACGTATCTGTCAGTAAACATTGTATCCAGATGAACTGATTTAACCTTCTTTGATTTTCTTAGCTGGATTATTGAGCATGCATCGAGACACCTAATCAGAAGTGTTCATTTTGTAAATAGAATTCAGAATCGACAGTGCATGAATTATGTCGAAGTAATGTCAGGGCTCACAGACTACAAAACAGCAAAAAGAATGTCTGGTGTTGTGTTTGGATGCCAGAATCAGATTTATTGGCCTTGTAGGTTTGCATGCACATGGAATCTGAGTCTGGTTTTGTGGCTCTCTCACTGTAATTAACGTAGAATAACAACACGACAACACAACAACCATCAGATATATACACAAGGATTGACTTGTACAGGTGAGATGAGATAAGAGGTAATATAGTGCAATGGTGCAGAGAATGCACTGCTATTCTTGTACTAGACTACTGTGCAGCATACAGTGTAAGCACACAGGGAAGATATTCAATTTTAAAATGAAATGGTGAGAATTGGCATGTATGATTATTTTATGTTGAAACTTGGCCCTAATTGCGTATCCTAGTTGTACTTGTGCAGCCATGGCTGACTTGAAAGTTCAACCTGCTCATCCCTATCTTAAATGAGCATACTGTTACCGATGTTATAGTTTGTCATGCCTGGTATAGGTGTTTAATGTGTAAATAAATTTACCCGTTGGGCAAATAAATGACTTAGTGGGTCCCTTTGGTCATTAAGATACCCTGCAAAGTAATGTGGCAACATGCAATTCACGTCTGCAGGGACGGTATACATGTTGCTGTCTACACTTTTAGAGCTAGGAAATATTCACGTGGCTCACTATACATTTATAGACGAACTCTTAACTTTCTGTACACCTGTGGCTGTTAACTAGGGGTGCACAGGAGAAGTTGCTCGTTAGGTTGAGAGAAATCAGCAGTGCAGAACTTAACAATGAACATACCATCCCCACACATTGAGCATCATGAAAATGGAAAAAGAAGAAAATAGGAAGGAAACAGTAATCAAAAGATATGCTGTATGGCCAAAAGTATGTGGACACCTCTTCTAATGAGTGGATTTGGCTATTTCAGCCACATCCATTGCTGATGCACACAATCAAGCATACAATCGTGCTGTCTCCATAGACAAACATTGGCACTATAATAGGTCATACTGAAGAGCTCAGTGACTTTCAACAGGACACTGTCATTAGGCTGCCTCCTGTCTAGTCAGTTGGTCAAATTTCTGCCCTGCAAAGCAACCAGAAAAGACTGAACATTTAGTTAATTTTCAACATACTATAACAGCAACTTATGAACTTGTAACACCAACACAATAACTTAGTAGCCTTTAAAATAGCCTTGTTAGCCTTGTTAGACTGTCAAATTGCAATTGGTGATGGGGGACATTTGATTGTTGATGTTTACTGTAAACAACACATACTGATCAGTACTTAAGGTTTGACTCTCATCATCCAATGGAGCACAAACTGGGAGTCATCAGGACGCTGTACCACTGAGCTGACAACGTTCCCACTGACACAGCGGCGGGGAAGGGGAGAAATCCCACATTAAACAGACCCTGGTTAAGTGTGGTTATCCTAACTGGGCATGTGTCAAAGCCAGGAAGACGCCCAAACAGTGCACCAGCCACTCGACGCGAGAAGGAGAACAGCTGCCTAAGCGTAAACCAGTGAAGTTTCCGTATGTGGCGAGAGTGTCAAAATAGTTGAGAAGCATATTTTCCAAACACCGCATCTCCGTTGCTTTCAAACCCCAAAACACGCTGTGCCAGAAGTTGGTCCACCCGAAGGATCAGGTCTCCCAGCACAAACAGAGCAATATAGTGTACGCTGTTAAGTGCCAGGAGGATTTGTGTGACTTGTACATTGGGGAAACTAAACAGACGCTGGAGAAGAGGACGGCACAACACAGGAGAGCTAACACATCAGGCCAGGACTCCACAGTCTACCTACAGGCCAGTGGCCACTCTTTCAGGGATGAGGATGTGCACATCCTTGATAGGGCGGAACGCTGGTTTGAAAGGGGAGTCATGGACCATCTATGTGAGGAGGGAACGACCATCCCTGAACGGGGGGGCTAAGAGTACATCTGTGTCGCCATCTTACAATGCCGTGATTGCAACTTTTCCCAAATCTTCTGTGCATGGTACACATGGCCATTGTAATAGCTGGCGCCCCGGCGTCGGCCATCAGACCTCTGGAGCTTGTTTAGAAAGCTGCAGCTCGTAGTGGTGTTCAACCGCCCTATGTTCCCCCACACAACTCCCCTTCTCATGTCCCTACACTGGCTCCCAGTAGCTGCTCACATCCGGTTTAAGACTCTGGTGCTAGCCTACAGGGCCGTGAAAGGAACAGCTCCTTCCTATCTCCAGGCCATGGTCAAGCCCTACACCCCCCCCCCCCCCCGACCAGTTCGCTCTGCTGCCTCGGG